>NC_134687.1:587073638-587273638 GCF_050947455.1 Rhinoderma darwinii | reverse complement strand
TCCTGCAGCGAGGCAGGGACTCCTAGCATCGTACATCACTATGATGCTAGGAGCCCGGCCCCCTGCAGTGTGTTCGGTCCGGGTCTTCCGGCCGGAATACGTTCCGTACTTTACAGACGTAACATGGTCGTGTGAACCCAGCCTAACTCTCCCGCTATCACGTTCATGTACATAGGAATGCAGTAATATAGTGGGGGGTTAAAACACACAAAGGCCTATTCTTTCTTTTTTTTTTTTATTTCTTTTTGTATATTTTAAATATTAGATATCTTTATTTTTTTAATTCAGCCTTGGTTGAGAGTGAAAATTCAACCAAATTGTAAAATACACAAATAGTTTACATTTTTATATATAGAAGTATAACATAAATAAAATAGAATTGATGTTTTGATACTGTATGTCAGGTTTTTTGTCAATTAAATTTTACATTACTTGACATAGAATTGGCACAAGACCTCAAAACATAAGAGAATTGTCTTTTATATATCATGAATGCATATTTTATATATGTTAAAATTTAAAAGACACTTTTTTTTTTTTTTTTCCTGTGGAAAAATGTTCAATAATTGAAATTCACACGAATGTTTTCTTACCAGACCTCTTTCCTGGGTCTTCAGGTCTAGGTGATCTCTCTTATGTTGATGTCAGTTGTCATGTTGTCCACTGTTGCTCTTCTGTGTTGCCTTGGGTGCATTCTCTTGTTACGAGTCATTGCTGGAAATTACTTTGATACTAAATATTATATTTTTATATATTTATTTTTTTCTGTGTGTATTTGTCTTTCCTTTTTACTCACCTCTCTCTCTTTCTCTTTTTCTCTTTCTTTCTCTCTTTTTCTTTCTCTCTTTCCGTTTCTTTCTCTCCCTTTCTCTCCCTTTCTCTCTCTTTCTCTCTTTTTATTTCTCGCTTTCTCTCGCTCTCTCTTTCTCGCTCGCTCTCTTGCTCGCTCGCACGGTCTCTTGTGCGCTCTTTCTCGCTCACACGCTCGCTTTCGCTCTCTAGTGCGCTTTCGCTCGCTTGCTTTCTCTCTCTAGCGCGCTTTCTTTCTCTCTCACATGTCAGATATACATGAATCTATTAAAAGGGTTTTCCCATAAATTACATTTAGCACCTACTTACCAGACATCCCCACTGATCACTAGAAAGGGGGTCCGATGTCTCCCATTCCACTTCACCTCACAACTGCTGCAAGAAGAAGTTTAAAAGGAATGGCAGTCGAGAATGTTCTAGTGATCGGTCGGGTCCCAACAGTAGGGCCCCCAGTGATAATACATTTATTACCTATCCTGTGGATAGGTAACAAATGTTATTTGGGGAGAAACCCCTTTAAGTGCAGAAAATGTAAGATCGAGAGAGTTCTTATATTCGTAACTTTAATAATTTTTATATGGTTATTTAACATTGACAGGATATGTGTTATATATGTCAATATGTTCCTAACGTCCTAAAGCTGTTTACAACATTCGAGACCTGGCAGCCATAAGTTCTTTGGCCATCAGGCATCACCCATGAGTACCCAGTTCTACCCAAGTGAAGAGGGGTGATCAGCTGGCGGACCTCTCAAGTGCCACTCATCCCCGGGGATAACAAATAAGTATTAGTCTGTTGATTCAAGAAATAGACTTTCTGGAAGTTTGCAGATATTTCTATAAAGTACGAAATTTACAGATTAAACTCCGTATTTAGGCATTTAAAAAAATATGCTGAGAAGTTCGCCTCAATTTTTGTTTTTGAATATATTTTTTTCAAGTAATAATGATAAAAAAAAGTAGCCAGCAATTATGGCAGATTTGTTGTCTACATCCAGGCAGTAGTTGGCTACATCCATCACCCAAATGAACATTTTAATTTCTTCATAAGTGACAAAAAGGATTTCTGTTGCTGCTCTTAATGAGCGATTGGGAAGGTGAAGAACAAATGAAACACTGGAAAAACAAACCGGGTTAATTTTGTTTTTTTGTCCTGCAGCCCTATACACATTAGATGTTTTCTGCAGGTTCTGCCAATTCTCTTATGTATGGGAGACTTGAGCAATACCTTGATTGGGTCTTTACAGTAGAGATTTATCATGTCGCTCTAAATAGTCCTACAAAATTTTATTTGCTCCAACCCTGTTATTAGAGTCCCATAAATCCATAGTGAATTGGAGATGCTTGTCACACTCACTCCTAGAATCATTTGACGTCACATTAATTGGTATTTTTGATGTTTTGTTTTTTTCCAGATCAAGAAGTATTTTGAACTTGAGCCACTTGCACGAGGAAAAAGGTGGATCCTTCAGCCGACGTCATTGGACAACATAGAAGCAGTTAAAGACAGCTTTTCAATGCTAATAAATTTGCTAGATGAGCGAGAACTTGAACCTGTGCAGATATGAAAATCCTTAGAAGAGTGATATCATCACAACTATACCAACCGCTGCTCCTACTCCAGCGTTGCAGGAGATGGGCGACATTGTCAAGCATGGGTCACAACCGGTACTGCATCAGTTTGCTGCCTTACATCCATGTTAATCTGAATTTTCTTTTAATAGTCCCGAGTGTACTTAGTATATGTTGGAAGAAAGAAAATTGGATGCTTCTATACTGCATAAATAGTTGATTTCACCTTCTTATTAGTATTAACTCACCCTTGTGTTTTTCGTTGAGTAGCAATTCTTCTGAACCGCCTTAGAGAGTGGCTATTCACCTACCATTGTTTTTCAATAGCGCTGTACTGTCAAAAACATTTAATGAACCACTAGATCTGATTGCTTTAACATGTACCTACCACCGGCACACTAAAGAGGTAGCAAGTTTGTGCACAGGCAGCCATATTGTGACCCTATTGTGGACCTATCTCCTGGACTCCTTATATCACTGACACGATAGCCAAAACTTTTTTGTTGGTTTTACCACAAAAAGTTTGTCCTCTACTGTATAGTATTGTATAACCGATTCTTATTCACATTGTCTACTGCAGCATATGTTGGGTGTGTTTATAATTTATAGCCATTAAAACGGGCTACTTGTGGGTGCTTTTTTAAGGAGCCAAGCCTTGGGCATGGCAGAGTTTTTGTAAAAGTAGATAAAAAAAATGGTAAATATCTGCTGTAGAAAGTTTATCTGGCGTTGGAATGACCTACTGCTGATTTAGTTCTCAGTCTATACCCCAAGTAAGGTAGCTAAATTTAGGCCGATTTTTATTTTGTTTCTAAGCCTAGTATGTTTTCTTATTCTAAGCACCATAATATAGAACAGTGAAGGTTATTGCTGCTCATTGTAATATATGTTTTTAATTTAAACACAGCCAAGTTTTTCTACTCGGTTATAAAGAACTTGTGGGATAGGAAGTTCTGGTCTTAAATTTTTGAATTTGTCTACTAATTTTGATTTTATATTTTTAACCAATTCTTGGCAGTAAAATAATAAAAACAGTATTATGGTGAATTTACTATTATCTGTTAAATGCCATTTTTCCCATAAAACACTACTTTTAATCATTTGGGGGGGACATTTATATTAAAATCTAAAGAAAATTCTAGAATTTTTATAACAAATGATATGAAGATACAGTGACGAGAATGAAAAGGGACCCAGTAAAGTAGTTCCATATAAAACAGGAATGTCTATGTTGGAATGATTGTAATATTAATCTTGTAATCTTCCTTTTTTTTTTGGTGTGAGGGTTGTGTTTTTTCCTTTTGAGAAAAAGAAAACTAAAAAAAAAAACTGAGCAGCACAAGGTTTTTGTTAACATGCCAGAGATACTTGTTTTATATATATTTTTTTTTTAAATTCATTATGCTGCTAATAAGATTTTAATTACCAGGAAATCCTCTTATCACTAAGATCATTATATAAGGTTTTTCCTGTTTTTTTTGATCTTCCTTTTTTTTTTATTTTTTTTTTATAAAATCGTAATTTGCTAATGCTTAGCCATCTGTGAAACCGCTTTCTGATTGCGTTCTGCATTGTGTTTTTCATGTTTGTATGAATCTGCTTCTAGTGACTGCGATACTGTATCTTAAAAGTCACAATGACAACACGATCTATCAGTTCTCAGTAGCAGCTGTGTCTGTCTGATGCCTAAAGCTTCACAACTGTCAGCAAGCTTCTGTCTACGTCTGCCAGATCTAAGAATTCTGTCATGGCTCTCGCTATGTTTCACATATCTGGTTTTGGAGACGTGTAGTCCTTGTTGATGTGCTGTATACTTTGTTGCTGCATATTGTGCCATGTCTATGATGTAAGCGGTCCAATGTAATTCTTTTAGCACAGTTTATTACGTTGTATTTATAGAAGTGACAGATTTTTTATAACCTGGTAAGTAGGGTTATTTTCCTCTTTTTGAAAATGACCGTTCATTTATATTACAAACGTTTGTACCTTTGCTATAGTTGAGTGTAAAAATGTTTGTTCATTATCTAACATATTATCAGAACTTTATACTAAATTTACTATGCCTGAATAACACACAAGTTATGTGGCACGTGCCGCAAATAAGGAAACATGTTATATATCATTCAAAGTGATTTCCACAATGTATGAAAATAAACAAGAATGTAATATTCAAGAGTTCAATATTTTATTTTTTCCTTTTGGGTGGGGGTGCAAGGAAGGTTATAGGATGAATGTAAATATACGTCGACTGCAATTAGACTGTACTCCACCAAATGTCTTGATATTATGTGGAACACCTTCTAAACAAGATGGCTTATTACACTAAAAGGGTTGTCTTCTTTGGACAGTCTCTTTATATTTGAAGGGTCCCCCAAAAATAAGATGAACAAAGGGTATCCTGTCACTGGGACCTCCAGTAATCCGCTGTAATCTGCTAGAGATCCTGGCTGCAAGTGTTTAATTTCCCTGCAGTGCCACCACAGGGGAAATTAAGCATTACGTGGAGTCTATTCTAATAAATGGGCTGTTTATGTACTGTATGAATATGGCCACTCACTCTGAGTAAATAAAGGGGAATCTATCTTTCAGGACCTCCAAAGTGCCCCCTAGGGTATTTGGACATTGTTGTTTTTTGTTTTTTTTTTGTTTCTTTCTAACTTGGACAATCTTTTTAATACTTTTCAATAAGTAATGCACTTTGTGAACATGAAATATGCAAGCACATGTATCGCCTATGATGCGGTTCATCAATATTGTGTAGTTATGTAGCAGGTAAATATAGTGACTGGAAAAAACAATGAAATCTAGCTTTCCTAGTATGTATATACAATTAACTATGTCCAGATTAACCCCTTAAGGACGCAGCCTAGTTTGGGCCTTAAGGCTCAGAGCCCATTTTTCAAATCTGACATATTTCACTTTATGTGGTAATAACGTCGGAATGCTTAAACCTATCCAAGCGATTCTGAGATTGTTTTCTCGTGACACTTTGGGCTTCATGTTCGTGGTAAAATTTGGTCGATATATTCAGTCTTTATTTGTGAAAAATTGCAAAATTTAGAGAAAATTTACAAAAAATAGCATTTTTCAGAATTTAAATGCATCTGCTTGAAAAACAGACGGTTATACCACCCAAAATAGTTACTAGTTCACATTTCCCATATGTCTACTTTAGATTGGCATCGTTTTTTGAACATTCTTTTATTTTTCTTGGACGTTACAAGGCTTAGAACATAAACAGCAATTTCTCATATTCTTAAGAAAATTTCAAAAGCCTTTTTTTGAAGGTGCCAGTTCAGTTCTGAAGTGGATTTGAGGGGCCTATGTATTAGAAACCCCCATAAAACACCCCATTTTAAAAACTAGACCCCTCAAAGTATTCAAAACAGCATATAGAAAGTTTTTTAACCCTTCAGGCATTTCACAGGAATTAAAGCAAAGTGGAAATTAAATTTGCAAATTTCATTTTTTCTGCTGAATTTCAATTTTATTCAATTTTTTTTTAGTAACAGAGAAGGTTTTACCAGAGAAACACTACTAAATATGTATTGTCCAGATTCTGCAGTTTTTAGAAATGTCCCACATGTGGCCCTACTGCGCTCGTGGACTAAAACACAAGCCCTAGAAGCAAAGAAGCACCTAGTGCATTTTGAGGCCTCTTTTTTATTAGAATATATTTTAGGCAGCATGCCAGGTTTGAAGAGGCGTTGAGGTATCAAAACAATGGAAACCCACCAGAAGTGACCCCATTTTGGAAATTACACCCCTCAAGGAATTCATTTATGGTTTTTGTTATCATTTTGACCGCACAGTTTTTTCACAGCACCTATTTGAATTGGGCTGTGAAATGAAAAAAATGATATTTTTTCCAATAAAATGTCATTTTTGATCAAATTTTCTTATTTTCACAGGGAACAACATACCCCATTTTGTTGCCCAATTTGTCCTTAGTGCGGCAATACCCCATTTGTGGTGATAAACTGCCGTTTGGGCCCATGGGAGGGCTCAGAAGGAAAGGAGCGCTATGTGTTTGTTGGAGTCCAGATTTTGCTGGATTGGTTTTCGGGTGCCATGTCGCATTTGCAGAGCCCCAGAGGTATCAAAGCAATGGAAACCCACCAGAAGTGACCCCATTTTGGAAACTACACCCCTCAAGGAATTCATTTATGGTTTTTGTTATCATTTTGACCGCACAGGTTTTTCACAGCACCTATTTGAATTGGGCTGTGAAATGAAAAAAATTATATTTTTTCCAATAAGATGTCATTTTTGATCAAAATTTCTTATTTTCACAGGGAACAACATACCCCATTTTGTTGCCCAATTTGTCCTTAGTGCGGCAATACCCCATTTGTGGTGATAAACTGCCGTTTGGGCCCATGGGAGGGCTCAGACGGAAAGGAGCGCTATGTGTTTGTTGGAGTCCAGATTTTGCTGGATTGGTTTTCGGGTGCCATGTTGCATTTGCAGAGCCCCAGAGGTATCAAAGCAATGGAAACCCACCAGAAGTGACCCCATTTTGGAAACTACACCCCTCAAGGAATTCATTTATGGTTTTTGTTATCATTTTGACCGCACAGTTTTTTCACAGCACCTATTTGAATTGGGCTGTGAAATGAAAAAAATGATATTTTTTCCAATAAGATGTCATTTTTGATCAAAATTTCTTATTTTCACAGGGAACAACATACCCCATTTTGTTGCCCAATTTGTCCTTAGTGCGGCAATACCCCATTTGTGGTGATAAACTGCCCTTTGGGCCCATGGGAGGGCTCAGAAGGAAAGGACCACCATTTGGCCTACTGGAGCTTTTCTGGTGCTAAGTCATGTGTGCAGAAGCCCCTGAGGTACCAGTACAGTTGAAACCCCCGAGAAGTGACCCCATTTTAAAAACTACACCCCTTAAGACATTCATCTAGAGGTGTAGTGAGCATTTTGACCCCACAGGTACTGTGTAAAAGATAATGCGCAGCAGATGGTGCAGTGTGAGATTTGCAATTTTATATATGTATATGCCATTTCAGTGTCCAATATAGTGTGCCCAGCATGCGCCACCGGAGATATACACCCCTTAAATTGTAATGTGGGTTCTCCTGGGTACGACAATACCCTACATGTGGCTGTTATCAGCTGCCTGGGCATACGGCAGGGCTCAGAAGGGAAAGATGAGGGGGGTAAGCTGTGCGGAGTGCATCAGGGTAAATTGAAAATCAAGGGATGTATGATACATTTTAAAACAATCTTTTATACAGAGCCCTGGTTTTTCGGGACACGTGTCACATTGGTATATTGTGTTCTTCCTTATCCCCCTCTTATAGCAGACTCTGCACCTCTTTTGACTCTTTCCCTTTCCACCGGTTTGGGGACCTTCTCCTGGAAAGTGTTGCCCTGGTACGATGCGCCCCCCCTTCCTGGTCCCTAAAGATTAGATCTTGAAATTCCAGGAAAGTTCCCCTCTGGCCTGCACATCGACGTAGCACATACGCATTGTACAAAGCCATCTGTATGATGTGCCCGGCCAGCTTCTTATACTACACCGCATGGCGCTGTAGGGCTTCAGGACTTGATTTGACAAGTCCATCCCTCCCATGTACCTATTGTAGTCCAGGATGCAGTCTGGTTTGGGGGTGGCCTTTCCTTCATATATCCTAAACCTGTAGGTATACCCTGATGCACTCTCGCACAGCTTATACATCTTCACGCCATACCTTGCCCTCTTACCTGGCAGGTACTGGCGGAATTGAACCCTCCCTTTAAAATGTACCAGGGACTCATCAATAGAAAAACACTTCTCGGGGGTGTATGCTTGGGAAAACCGGGCACTGGAACGGTCTAATAGGGGTCTCCGTTTATACAAACGGTCAAAACTGGGGTCATCTCGGAGTGGGCACGGCTCATTATCAGTATAATGTAAGAAGCGAAGTATTGCCTCATTTATTTATTTTTTTAGGTTCCAGTTCATTTCTGAAGTTGCTTTGAGGGGCCCATATATTAGAAACCCCTATCAAACACCCCATTTTAGAAACTAGACCCCTCAAAGTATTCACAACAGCATTTAGAAAGTTTATGAACCCTTTAGGTGTTTCACAGATATTTAGAGGAAAGTAGAGGTGAAATTTACTCTTTTTATACCATTTTTTTTATAACACAAAAGGATTTATCAGAGAAACGCAACTCAATACTTATTGCCCAGATTCTGCAGTTTAGAGAAATATCCCACATGTTGCCCTCGGGCGGTAATGGACTGAAGCACCGGCCTCCGAAGCAAAGGAGCACCTAGCGGATTTTGAGCCCTCTTTTTTATTAGGCACCATGTCCGGTTTGAAGAGGTCTTGTGGTGCCAAAACATTGGAAACCCCCCAAAAGTGACCCCAATTTGGAAACTAGACCCCTTGAGGAATCCATTGTAGTTTTCATGGGGTGCATGCGGCTTTTTGATCAGTTTTTATTCCATTTTTAGGTGGCGTGGTGACTAATAAACAGCAATTCTACTATTGTTTTTTTATTCTTTTTTTTTTACAGCGTTCACCGTGCGCTATAAATGATATATTAACTTTATTCTGCGGGGCGATACGATCACGGCGATACTAGATGTTTATAGTTTTTTTTTATGTCTTATGGCGTTTGCACAATAAAATATGTTTTGTAAACAATCATTCACTTTTTGTGTTACCTTATTCTAAGAGCCATAACGTTTTTATTTTTCAATCAATAAAGCCGTGCGAGGACTTATTTTTTGCGTAACGAACTGTATTTTCCATCAGTACCATTTTTAGGTACATGCGACTTTTTGATCTCTTTTTATTCCATTTTTTGGGAGGTGAAGTGACCAAACAATTGTGATTGTGGTACGGTTTATTAATATTTTTTTTTACGGCGTTCACCGTGCGGGATAAATAACAAAATAATTTTGTAGTTCAGGCCGTTACGGACGCGGCGATACCAATTATGTATAGTTTATTTGTTTGTTTATATATTTTTATTAATAATAAATGAGTGATAAGGGAAAAAGTGGGACTTTTACTTTTATTACTTTTAAAACTTTTATTTTCTTATTTTTACACATCTTTTTTTAACTTTTTTTTTACTTTATTACTTTGTCCCACTAGGGGACATGAGGGCAGGAGGCCCTGATCGCTATTCTAATACACTGCACTACATGCGTAGTGCAGTGTATTAGAACTGTCAGCTACTCACTGACAGCAAGCATAGTGGGTCCTGACGTTGTCAGGACCCACTAGGCTTCCGTCTATGGCATAGCCGGACGCCATTGTTTGGTGTCCGGTTGCCATAGTCACCATCGCCGGCCGCTATCGCGTAGCAGGCCGGCGATGGCAGCTTAACCCCTAAAAAGCCGCGATCTCTATAGAACGCGGCTTTTAAGGGGTTAATCAGCGGGGACACAGCGATCGGTCCCCGCTGTAGGAGCTGTGACAGCTGCTGAACAAGACAGCAGCGTCACAGCTCCTGTATGTGTCGGGAGGACGGCCGAAACGGCCGTTACTCCCGTGACGTACTATTACGTCATGGAGCGCGAACGATACAGCTGCCATGACGTAATAGTACGTCAAGGAGCGGGAAGGGGTTAATAATAGGAGCTTTTCCGGATTCTTTTTTTTAGGCTATGTTCACATGGCAAACCAAAAATGGCCGTAAATACGGAGCTGTTTTCAAGCGAGTCAGTCGTTTTTTTTTAAGCAATTTGTGTTTTTTACGGGTGTTTTTGGAGCTGTTTTTCTGTTGTCAATGAAAAACTGCTCCAAAAATGGCTCAAGAAGTGACATGCACTTTTTTATGGGGTGGTTTTTTTACGCGTCATTTTTACAAATGCCCCGTTGGAACAAAATGCAATTTTTCCAATTTAAATCAATGGGCAGATGTTTAGAGGCGTTCAGCCCCCGTATTTTCGGCCCACAAAACTGCTGAAAATAGGCCGTGTGAACATACCCTAAAGGGGTTTTTGGCTGCTTTACTTTCATGACTGTAATACAGGTAAAAAAAAACACATGGATATGATCCTGCAGCTGAGACCGTCATTGATATTGAAAACAAGCCATTATTCCGCCATGTTTGAGCATGCCCTGAGGGGGCTGCATATGAAGTGTGGAATGGACCAGGATAAAATATTATAAGCAGAAGATGGTTTTCATCCACACGAATGCCAAATATTGAGGAACAGGCTGGAGCCGTCTAAAGTGCTGAGTAAATTTGCTATGATATAACATGGAATCAAATCCACAATGACTTACACTGGAAAAGGTGGTTAGAAACAATCATTGGTAAGTGCGAATGGAAAATGGGGAAAGCCAGCACGGGAGGTTAGGGGGTATAGGAGACTATTGCGGCCTAAGCCACTAGTCTCTCAAACTTCTGCAAACGATGGATCTCTTTGAACCAACCCATGACCAGAGGAGTGTGGCTACATAATCGTGGGATGCAATAAGTAGAAATCGTAGGAGTTCTTTCTTTCTAAATAAGTTTATTTTGCAGCATAGGGAGTAGGAGCATAACTGGATCATTGGGCATAGTAATGCCTGTAATCTTCTGGATATGGTTTACTCCCTAGGTCCAGAAGTTTTTTAAACCCTTAAAGACCAGGCCAATTTGAGTTTTTCATTTTCGTTTTTTAACTCCCCGCCTTCCAAAAGGCATAACTTTTCTTTTTCTTCGTCGACATAGCCATATGAGGTCTTGTTTTTTGCGGGACAAGTTGTAATTTTTCATGGCACCATTTCTGTACCGCATAATGTACTAGGAATCTGAAAAAAAAATATTTGTGGGGTGAAATGGGCAAAAAACGGCGTCCATTAGGCGGTATAAACTACATATTCACCTTATTCTACAGGTTGGTCCGATTATGACGATACCAAATTTATGTTTTGTTTTATATTATACCACTTTAAAAAAAAAATTAAAAAAAATGGTTTTTATTGTCGCCATGTTCTGAGATCCATAACTTTTTGTTTTATTTTTCCATCAATTTAGAGGTGTGAGAGCTTAAATTTTGCAGGGCGAGCTGTAGTTTTCACCGATACCATTTTGCGGTACATGTGGCTTTTTGATCACTTTTTATTCCTTTTTTTTTTTTGAGAGCTAAGGTGACCAAAAAACAGCAATTTGCATGTTTTATATATCTTTTTTTTTTTTTATGTCGTTCACCAAACGGGTTAAATAATGCTATATTGTGATAGTTTGGACTTTTACGGACGCGGTGATACCCGTTATGTTAACTTTTACGGTTTTTTTAACATTACTTTAGGGGAAAAAATGGGAAAAGGGTTTTTTTTTTGTAACTTTTTGTATTATTTTTTTGGAACATAAAAAAAAGTAAACAGTCCAAATTTTTATAATTAGTCCCCCAAGGGGACTTGAAGCAGCGATCACTTGCATGATATACTGCAATACTAATGTATTGCAGTATATTGTGATCCTGACAGTCTCCAAAGGAGTACAAAGATGGCAGACCTCGGGGCCTTTATTAGGCCCCCAGGCTGCCATAACGACCACTGTAAACGGCCGATCGTACTGCGCGGGTCGCTATAGCGTGTTTGAGGGATCGCCCCCTTGATTCTAACAATTTAAATGCCGCGGTTAAGATTGACCATGGCATTTAAACCGTTAAATGGGTGGAATCAAAGTGATCTTTGATTCTTCCCGTTGCAGTGAGGTGTCGGCTGTGTAACACAGTCGTCACCCGCTGTGTATAGAGCAAGCTCGGCCCGTGAGCGCTCCATACTTCCCCCTTAACGGCTGCCGCGTACCAGAACGTGACATGTCGTTAAAGAGTTAATAATTGGCCACTCCATTCTTTAAACCCTGAATGTGTCCGCAACACAAGTACAAGTCAGATACTGTAGGGATCAACGCACCTATTATTCTATTGAATTAACCACAGGTAAATCAATTTAACACTTTATCCAAAAGGCCACAGAAACTTAAATTGTCATCATGTCCCATCTCCGCATTCTGCCCCACACATTAAATTCTGAATAGTTTTGTAGGGAATCTGTTGCCAGAAAATAAAATCAAAATTTTTCATACGTTGTTTTCATTTTATTCCTTTTTTAAATTTTTATGTGACCATTCCTGTTCTCCACGTAGCATAACATAAGGGTATAGCTACAATGACCGGATGACCGCTCTATTAAGGTATGTTCACACTTGGTACATACTTTGGTATATGTTCGGCATACGTGCCAGGAATTCTCCCGGCACATATGCCAAATGCATCCATAGGCTTTAATTGGCATATGTTTGGGTGGTATACATCGACATACCTTTTTTGTTACTGTGACGAAAAGCGTAGTTGGCAAAACAATTGTAATAATACTACACAGTATATATTTATTTTTTTAACATGGGAGTCTATGGGCGATGTACACATCTCAAAGGCATACATTTCTATACGTCCGGAAATTTTCCCAGTGTATGCGCCGAACATAAAGAAAATACAATATGTAAACTGAGACTTGTACTGCTGGGTGCTTAGATTACGCTGTTTTTGTAACTCCCACAGTAGTGAATGGCCGTTACGGAAGCAGCGTAGCATGTGCGCTACGGTGATTCCAGAACTACCATTCTGTTATATGGGGCTTACGAAAACACCTGGTTTCACCTTCATGGTCTGAAATCAGCTGGCACACACACAGAGATAGAACGGGGTTTAGCTGGCACGTTCTAGAGATAGGTGCGGGTCCCAGAGGTGGCACCCGCATCAATCGAACATTTATGACATCCTGTTGATATGTCATAAATGTCCCTCGTGGGAAAACCCCTTTAATTCAGTAACATGGAGCTAATACTGTGGTGCTGTTCCATATATACAGACAGAACAGTCGTATCTTTGATACAGTCGTATCTATGGCTACTTCTTGTAAAATGTAAAACAACAACAAAATAAAATAAAAAAATGTCCTCAAACTAATAAGTTTCACATAATAAACCTACCCTTATAGGTGTGATTAAGCCTCTTGTGTCCTAAGAAGAATATTAACCAATCATGTACTGAAGTGAAGCTGCTCTGTACCTTACTCATAAGAAAGAAAAAAAAAAGGGCTTATCCGCACGTAACGAAATTGCAGGAATTACGCAGAAACTAGCAGAAATTCCGCTGCGGAAAACCTATGGTTTTTTTTACTACAGAAAATGGTGCCGATTTTGCTGCGTTTTTCTCAATGTTGGGGGATGGTGAAATCTCCTCTGAAAAACGCAGCAATTCAGTCCACTTTCCGCAGCAGGGATTGACATTCTGCAGTACGAAAAGTACACACCGCAGGGGAATTTCTGCACGGAAATTATACGCAGTGTGTGGGTGAGATTTGTTAAGTCTTACCCGCTTTGCTGCCACTGTATTCTGCTGCGCATTTTCTGTACGCAATTACGTATGGAAAATATGAAGCCATTCCATTAAGTGTGGATAAGCCCTTATAGTTGTGCCCAAAATATCTTGCAAGCCGTCGTCTGCACATTTACTAGACAACATTGTGGAGAACTCTACTGCAATCGTCGTTGTAAGCCTGTTTCATAATGAAAAATCGTATGCGTTGGATCAAATAGGAATAACATTGTTTTCTTAATTGACACTTAGAATAACACAGTCGTTCCAAAGATTTTTTAAATAAGATTACAACATTCCCTGTAAGCCATCAGCCCAAAGATGTTCACTCTGGTGCCAGAGGTTCAAGGTTGAGCTCACTGCTGATCCATTCGAGGCGATTGCACGTTTTGCTTTACAATTATGTTTTAATGGAATAAATAATACATTTACTGATTTGCGAACATATATTCACATATGTAGCAGAGCCAAGTTTAATATTTAATATCACAATGTCTCATCTGGTTTCACAGAGGGCTGCAGGTGAAGCTACTGAATTGCATCTAGAATTAAAAAAATAAAAATAAATTATAATTAAGATCATATGCAAATAGTCTTGATTAAAAAGATTTCCAACTATTTGGTGTATACAACGCCAATTCATGCCGATGTGTCTTTATGGTTACAGACTACAAACAAACCCTGTGTAGTCGTCTGATTCTGCAGTCATACTGTCTTCCATTAGTCCCATACTAATTGCTAGGGTTGCTACAAGGCTGGCAATCCACCGACCCAGCCAGTATTTACACTGGGAGTACGGTAAAATGAAAATATGTTTACCGGCAATAACAAGTGCGTGCGCTATCCGAGCAGCAGCGTCAGGATTCGGTCAAGTGTGAGATTGGCACTTGCGGGAGACTGCAGCGGGCAAAGCAAAATCACATTCATCCGCTGGATATGTTGACTTTTTCAATTACTTTTAAATGGCTTTTGGTGTGAGATATCACGTTGCAGCAAGTTATCAGAGTCCAGATGAAGATGGCTACATCCGTACACACTGCCGTCCTGCACAGACCCGAGTGAGTCAAGTGTAGGTCGAGAAGGAAGATACTGACTGAATAAGGCCATTTTCACGTGGCAGTATTTTGGTCTGTATTTTGCATCCGTATTTAGAAGCCAAAACCAGTAGTAGAAAGATTTGTACCTTGTCCGTGGTTTCGACCCACTCTTAGTTCTGTCTTCCAAATTCTGATGCAAAATGCTGTCATGTAACAGAAGCCTAAAGGTGATATTACACGGCCTGACGTCGGCCTTGTAAACAAGCGCCGATCAATGAAACCGCTCGTTGATCTGCGCTTCTTTGCGCCTTTCACACGGAGCTATGGATGGGGACGAACGCTCGTTACGCCGATCTCTCGTCCCCATACATTATCATCACGTTGGCTGCACATCTCCCTATTTACAGGGAGGTGTGCTGCTGACCGCAATTATAGCATCGTTTTAAATGCCAAAAACGATCAGCCGATGAACGAACGTTTGCTCATTCATTGACTGATCGTTGCCCTGTTTACAAGGGCAATTATGGGGAATGAGCGTTCTAAGAATGCTCGTTTGCCTGATAATTGGCCGGTGTAAAGTGCCTTTAATGTCATTAGGTCTGGTAGCCTGAGATAGACAAATAGCATGATCCTTCACATGTCGCCAAGGAGTTAAGGCTATATTGCTGTGACAGGGACTTCTTTTGGTAAACCAAAGAATGGATAATGATCATTCCGATCAGTCTTACTCACATAATTAGTAGAGCTCCACCATGATCTGTTTGTTTTACATGGAGCTCAATGGGTGACAGATTAAAAAAGTGATCTGTTTAGATAATTTTCAGGGCATAAAAACAAGCCAAAAGTGATGCTTCAGAGAAAAGAAGAAATGCTATTACCAGAGTGACGCCCCCACTTTTGCAGTGGAGAAATCTTACTTTGATAACAATTCATTAACGTCGTGCGGCACTGAACGAATAAAATACTTCCACCTACTGTATGAGCTGTTCCCGTGTTTAGGGCTATAATGTCGATTTAATCCTCACACAGACATCTGAGTTTCATTTCATGGACATGCTTTTTGTTTAATTATGTTATTACACATAACTGGGAATAAAACTGATTTATTGAAGATCTTGAGCACACATGTTTTGTTGGGGGGAGAAAAAGCCAAATTCTTTCAACGTCGTGTTTACTAAATGCTCCCTCAATGGCATTTTGTTTAGACATATTAATATGTGTGTATTTTATTACAGTTTATTCTCTAGGGTCACAATGATAGTTTGGCTAAAGAATATGGTATTGTTCATTGCTAGCGAAATTCCCTCATGTATTACAATATGTTCGGCATAGAGTTAAAAAGGAATGCCATCTAATGACCAATTATAATACTTTATCCACACACAGCATCCGACTCAGACTGGTGATTGGAGGAAGATGAGCCAATGGAACAAGAGGATATCTGAATTCCCGAGCAGCATTGACCTTGTGTCCTTGTGCCACTTTTAATAATTGTTCCTTAGTCTGTCAGGCTAAGTTCACACTACCGTAAGCATATACATTTACCACATTTCCGTCAGAGGAAGAGAGGATCGAAACATTAAACGGAAAGCAACGGTGCCGTTAGAATTACCATTGACTTCAATGGATATTCTTTTGTTTCCGTTCAAAAAACGGCCGATTTTTCACCTGAGTGAGACCCGTTTTCAAGGAACCCTTATAGACTTGAGTCTATTGAGAGATCCCGGAAAACGGGCAAAGATAGGATATGTCCTATTTTTTCCCTGACTGATCACCCGATCCGTTAAAAAATCGTCCGTGTGAATAGCCCCATAGACATGCATTAATTTTAATGCAGCCATGTGACGGCCGTTAAAAAAACGGCCATCACACGGCTGACTTTTCCTGTTGTCTGAATAAGCCTTAATAGGACAAAGCAGAGAGTTCCAAAGATTGGGGGCAGCCCAAGAGAAATCCTCACACCAGTCCCAGTATCAAGTGGAGTTTACAATCTGTTTTCCCTATCTTACAGGAGTTGTCTCTTCACACACAACCCCATTAATCTTAAAGCGACTCTAGAGTCCTCAAGCAAAATCCGCTGATGGTGTAGTATTACATAACCATTACATGTAATAGATTGACAGCTCAAGACTGCCAAAGAGAGGGGTCCTTAATAGGACACATGGAAAGGGGTTGTCCAGATGGGACATCCCCTTTGAGGGTATGTTCACACAGCAAACGAAAAACGGACATACAATATGGAGCTGTTTACAAGAGAAAATAGCCTCTGATTTGCATACATTTTTTATGCAGCAAGCGTTTTTTACGCCCGTTTTTGGAGCTGTTTTTTTATTGAGAATGAAAAACGGCTCAAGAAGTGACATGCACTTCTTTTTTACGGGGAGATGTTTGGAGGCGTTCAGCCTCTGTCTTTTTAGCCATATTTTGTGGCATTTACAGACCGAAAAAACGGCTGAAAATAAGCCATGTGAGCATACCCTAACCGTGCACGTTTTAGAGCCAATTAATGTAAGCATCTTTTGGAATATGGAAAAAACCAGTTCTTCAAGGAAACCTATGTATGTAGAGGGAGAACATACAAATTCCATGCAGATGCCACCCTGGTCAGATTCGACCCTGGCACCCCACTGTTGCAGGGTCGTAGTTCTTGCTGCCCTACAATGCTTCATAGAAGTAGAGTGAAATGATTGACAACATGAGACGGGCCCTCTTGAAAATGCATTGGAAGACTTGGATCTTTAACCGTCCATTCATACTTTACATATTCAAGAACAATATTGTGAAACCGTTTTATTCTAAATTAGATCAATTAGGGAAACTGAATACTCTTGGCTTCCTTACATCACACACAAATATTTAAGTACAGATAGAATTGAGAACACACATTTTAAACCAAGTTTGGAAGTATGTTCTGGCTGTAGTGGAAATTTTCACGACTGTTGGCGTAGGATTTTCAACTTGGATTACATTATAAGTATAGGAAATTGCTCTAACTCCTCAAAGTCATAAATTTTGAATAAAAACGAGTTATTGCATAATTCTATTATAACCCAAGTATATTGTAAATTCCAGATTTTTATGCATCGCTCCTTATTCATTAAACCACAATACTGCCACTCAATTTAATGCTTTGGTTTAATGACTTTTTTAATAAATTGATTCAAGCATGTTCTTATAGAGTGAATTTTTCCTGCCTTGAATCATGGATAAGTTTTAGTCTTGTTTTCCAATCCACCTGCGTAATATATGGCCTGGATGTATATGATAGTAAATTTCAGCTTACAAATGTGGAATGCAAATGCAAGAATATTGTGGACTGACTGGGAAAGTACTAAGCAAGCTCCAGATCTACACAATTTTGCTTTCTTCAATCTCTCCGGATGCTCAATCAAGAAGGAGTCCATCAACAACTGGAATGTGGAGGATAATCCAAAAATTACAAATCTGAGTTTCAAATATTAAAATCTGAATAACCATACGGAACCTCTGCTATTATCTGTGCGACATTGGGCACCCGTGCAAGCTGCATTTTATATATAGAAGGCCACCATGTTAGGACCAATTAATTCTTTGGTAGCAAATAGAGAAGATAAATTCAGTGTTGGTAGATGGTGCATCCTGGATCTGCAAATAGTACCATAGTCTAGTCTGCCATGGGCCCATAATGTTCCTCTATGTGCCTCAAATTTCATACAGAACCAACCATACAGAGATTTTTTTATCACATATTCTATATAAATCAATGAGAAAATATATTGTGGCATGCAGCATTGCATGCCATATTACACAGCATCGTTTCTAGAGAAAATACAGAGCCTTACAGAGAAAACAACGCAGCACACAGTGTGACTACTGGTCCATCATATGGATCCTTAGGGATTTTACGTGCCGCCTTAAAATATCCTGGATCTATAGTCTCAACTATCTATACCATATTATAAGACTCAGGAGTAAGGCCCCATGCACACGACCGTGCCTGTCATCACGGCCGGCTGCGGACAGTCATCTACATTGGCAGACTGTGCTCCCATTCTAAAGTATGGGAGCCACGGTCCGTAAAGTAAAAAAATATAGGACATATCCTATTTTTTACGGACGCTTTCTACGGCCCGGACACCTTCCCTTAAATATATACGGGAAGGTGTCTCTTGACCATAGAAATTAATGGGTCCATAATATTAACATAATAACATTTAAATTATGGAGATGGTGGGTGTGTTTTATAGGGCATTGCTTATCTGGTGGGTGTGGCTAATGAGGCCGTGGTTTTCTTCCCAGAATTTCTGCATACAAATAAACTAACAAAAAAGCCTGCACTAGTTTTTGCTAACAACTACTATGGTGGCCAGTATTTCTCTCTGGTTGTATACAGGCAGTCACTCAGATTTCCCAGAAACGGATATAACTGAGCAAAGGCTGAAAAGAACTTAAAAGAAAGCGACATCTCAAGGTCTTATCGAAGTTATATCTTCTATCAATATAACCCGTCTTTACCTGCAACTCGGCGGTTTGAATTGCCCTATACTGTAGGCTGAAGATACAGGTTTGAGAAACTGTGGCCAAGGATAAAAAAAGTAATAAATAGGAAGAAATACGGATTACTAGCTATGACACATGTTAAGAAAGACAGGTCCCATCTGTGAGGAGACACATAATTCTCGACATTTTTCACAATTACCACACACCAAGAAGAACACCAATTGCAGGCAGCAAATAAGTCACTATTGTTATATTTACTAGTCTGCATATTGCAGGGACTTCCTCACCTCCATATCGTCCGCTGCAGTATCCTTTTAGGCGGCAAACTGTACACTGGGGAACGCAGCAGTATATTTTACTTAGGTTTTGCCCCACCCCGAGCGACTGCTACACTGAAAGACTCGTCACTCTAGTCTGCCCAAGCAACTGTTCCCCAACCAAGGGCAACCACAGGATTTTTTGAAGAGGGGTTTCCAAACGCATACTATTCAAACCAAGTTATTTTGACCATGATCTCGCCACACTCTGGTTTTTACGCTACGAGTATTGGTCTGCACGTATCCACCAGCGGAGACCTTTTTATTACAATGCTAATAAAAAAGGGCTAGGCGATATGTGCTGACTAATACTAATAGCATATCTCCCAACCGTCCCGAACTCAGCGGGACAGTCCTGGATGTCGGGCGGTATCCCGGCGGCCGGTGGTATGTCCCGGACTCCCGGTGTCAACTGTATCTGCGTCCCCAGGACCCAGATACAGTTGAAGCCAATTCTGGAGCTGGGAACCGTCAGCTCCCTTTCAGCATTAGTGCAGAGGACTCCCGGGGCACAGCGCTTCTTTAAGCGCTGAGCCTGTGGAAGCCCTTGACATCACTGTCCATATATGGACAGTGACGTCAGTAGCTCCTTCTGGAGCGGAATCCCCTGACAGAGCATTACCGACGCTGCGGCTGGAGATTCCACTCATAGAGGTAATGCCTGATGTCAATGTCTGTATATGGTCAGTGAAGTCAGTAGCTCCTCCTGGATCAGAATGGGGGCATTATACTGTATGGGGCAGCTGTGTGGGCATTATGCTGTATGGGGAAGCTATGGCAGCATTATACTGTATGTGGCAGCTATGGGGGCATTATAGTGCATGGTGGTAGCTGTGGGGGCATTATACTGTATGGGGCGGTTATGGGGCATTATACTGTATGGTGCAGCTATTTGGCATTATACTTTGTGGGAGGCACTATGTGAGCATGATACTGTGTGGGCTGAACTGGGTGTATATGGGTGAGATTTGGGCAGGATTAGAGGTGGGGCTTAAAAGGAAAAAACTTGGCGCAGCATTGTCCCACCACTTGAAAGTTGGGAGGTTAACTAATAGCGTAAAAACCAGTGTAGATAGTGCAACGCTCAGTGCTCCATGTAGATGGTCCCCACACTGTCCCCTGTAGATACTGCCACACACCCCCTGTAAATAGTGCCACGACCCCCTGTAAAGCGTGCCACACACTGCCCCCTGTAAATAGTACCACACAGCTCTATCAATAGGGCCAACCAGCACCCTGTAGATAGTGCCACACAATAACCCTGTAGATAGTGGCAAACACACCCTCTATAAATAGTGCCACACTCCCCTTTTTCTAGATAGTGCCACACAGCCCCCTGTAGATAATGCTACACACATTCCCTGTAGATAGTGCCACACAGCCCCCTTTAAATGGTGCCCCACTCCCCTCTTTTTTGATATTGCAAAACACAGTAGATAAAGCTACACACATCCCCTGTAGATAGTGCCACACACCCCATGAGATAGTGCAACACAAACAACCTGTAGATAGTGCCACTCTCCCCCTGTAGATACCACACACACACACACACACACACACACACACACACACACACACATATATATAGTGCCACACACCCCTTGTAAATAGTGCCAAACTCCCCCATTGTAGAAAGTGCCACACAGCCCCCTGTAGAAAGTGCCACACACACTAGATAATGCTACATACATCCCCTGGAGGTAGTGCCACACACCCCCTGTAGATAGTGCCACACACACCCTCTAGATAGTGCCACACTCCCCCCTCTAGATAGTACCACACAAGCACACACACCCTGTCGATAGTGCCACACTCCTGTATATAGTGCCACACACACACTAGATAGTGCCACACACCCCCCCATAGGTGGTGCCACACACACCTCCTGTAGATAGTGCCACACACCCCTTGTAAATAGTGCCACTCACACCCCTTTTTAAATTGTGCCACACTCCCCCATTGTAGAAAGTGCCACACACCCCCTCTTGTAGATAGTGCCACACAGGCCCCTGTAGATAGACAGTGCCCTTGTTCCGCCCAAACAAATTAAAAAAACTTATACTAACCTAGCCTCGTTCCTGCAAAGAACAGAGCTCTACAACCTCCTCAATCCTGTAGCCTATGAAGCACCGAGACGGGATTGTTGCAGAGGCAGTGCATGTGCAGGGATCCTGTCCCAGCGTCCTATAGGCTGCAGGCCTAACGTGGCCTATAGCCATAGTATTAAATTTTATCTGTCCTGAGGATAAAGACACAATTGAATATGGGGGTGGGGTTGCTGGAACAAGTCTGGAAAGTAATTTGCCGGGATTGTCTCCTTAAATTCAGGACAGTCCAGGCAAATTTGGAACTGTTGGCAACTACACAATATAAATAGTCAAGGTTTGCATAAAATGCTCCTGCAATATTGCTAAAGCATCCGCAAATACTTCCCACACAGGAGGGATCTATAATGATACAATGGTAACTGATCCCCTCCAGACTTGCTAAATCGAGCCCTCATTCTTCTTCACTGAATTGATGGCACAATTCTTCACACTTGTCCCATTAAACTCTTTTTTTATACACTATAAGGTGAAAGTATTGTGACACTCCTCTTAATCATTGAATTCAGTGTTTTATTAAGTCCCATTGCCACATAAGTATAAAATAAAGCACCTAGCCATGCAGTCGACTTTACAAACATTTGTGAAAAAATTGGTCGTTCTAAAGAGCTCACTGAATGCCAGCGTGGTACTGTAATAGGATGCCACCATTTCAACAAGTCAAACTGTGACATTTCTTCCCTCCTAGATATTTCAACTGTGAGTTGTATTATTTCAAAGTGGAAGATTTAGGAATTACAGCAACTCAGCGGCAGACCACGTAAAGTTACAGAGTCACCGAGTGCTGAGGCGCATAGTTCATAAAAGTTGCCACTGCTCTGCTGACTCAATTACTGCAGAGTTCCAAACCTCCACTTGACATTAAGAGTCCCACAAAAACTCTGCGCCGGGAGCTTCATGGCATGGGTTTCTATGGCCGAGCAGCTGCATGCAAGCCTTACATCACTTAGCACAATGCCAAATGTCGAATGGAGACTGGACTCTGGAGCAGTGAAACATGTTCTGTGGAGTGACAAATCACGCTTCTCTGTCTGATGGACAAGTCTGGGTTTAGCAAATGCCAGGAGAACGTTACCTGCCTGACTGCATTGGGCCAACTGTAAAATTGGTGAAGGACGGATAATGCTGTGAGGCTGTTTTTCAGGGGTTGGCCTATGCCCTTTGTTTTAAGTAAAGTGAAATCTTAAAGGGTAACTAAACTTTTAAAAACTTTTGACATATCATAGTGACATTTTAGAAGTTTTGAAAGGTGGGGGTCCGAACACTAAGACCCCACACTGATCGCTAAAAAGAAGCGCTCATAGACTTTTTATTGAACCTGTACACCGTGCCAAGGATAGAGAATCAGAAACTAAGCTCACCCGAGGTCTGCCGCTTTGTTTTAGCGATCGGTCCGGTCTCAGTGCTCAGACCCCCACCGATTAAAACTTCTGACATGTCAAAAGTTTTTTAATAGTTTGGTTACACTTTAATGCTTCAGCATGCCAAGACATTAAGACAATTGTAGCTTCCAAATTCATAGGAACAGTTTGGACCTCACAAATACTCTTCTGGATGAATGGGCAAACATTCCCACACACACTCCAAAATCTTGTAGAAAGATTTCTCAGAAGAGTGGAAGCTGCAAGGGTATTTTTAAATGGGATGTCACAAAAACTCCTGTAGGTGTCCCAATATTTTTGTCCATATAGTGTATCTCAATTATCAATTTATTCAGAAACACTATTTTAGAACGGAAACCATAAAATTGGCTATGTATATCTGCTAGACAAAAACTTATTATATCATTATATTAACGGTAGACTTGAAGGACATATATGCCACGTTCCAATACACGTAGAAGACAGAAAATATCTCAGGAGAGCAATCATCATCAACCGTCAAGTTGTTTACTTCCAATTCACAGCAATGCCCTTTGGCCTCTTATTGGATCCCAGATCTTTTACGAAGATTATATCGCAACTTCTTATGAGAAGGGGAATATGCTCTTATGAGGGGAGTGCTCACCAAACGAGATGTATATTCGGGGATTGCTAGACAAGCAATTCACTTATGAATTAAGACTCACTGTAGGTCAAATGAAGGTTATCGGCAGGTGTCTGAATAATTTCAGAGACTAATGTTTAATTTTGGATTAAACAGCCCAATGAAACAGGTGGAAGAAAAGCTTTAAATACACTTTTTATGAGATATTTAATTTAACTGTCAAAGACGTGTTGTAAGATGGTTTCCAGGTGTATTTCCAGTAATATATATGCTCTCCTGCGCCAGACTAATATCGACAGTGCCACTTAGAGTAAGATGCCCAAGTCTACGTGGTTATCCAGCATATTTTCATCTCTCTAAAGTATAACATCTGGGAAGGATGGGTTGCCAACTCATCTGCAAAGTTGCTTGGTGCACTGAGCAAAGCCATTGTTTTTATAGCTGTGTAATAATGAATTCAATCACTGAAGGAGTGATGACAGGGTAGAAATGTTTAGGGATAAAAAGAATATGCCCTTTCCAGTAACAGGCTTGTAAATCACATAAAAAGGATTCTTGTTGTCCATGTCTATGAGGCTATAGTCAGGGGTGTGCAATAGGGATTGCAGGGGTAGCAGTGGCACGCACCTGGGCCATGGTGCCTGAGGGGCCCAAAAGAAGAGACCTGTGCTATACATGTTAGGTAGGGGCCCTGTTACATATCTTGCATTGGGGCCCAGGAGCTTCATATTACGGCTCTGGCTATAGAAAGGCATGTACAATACTCTAGCATTTTACAGAAAGCGATTTGGTTTACTGATAGTTTCACACTCAAATGTAAATAATTTTTCCTACAGATGTAGCCATCTTTATCTTGACTTATCAGAGATAAGATAAACTTCGCTTCATCCATACTGTCACGATCCATGGGTATGTGGACCCACTGGGCCGTACTACCGTAGTGGGGTAGCAGATGACCAAACATTGTACCAAGTCAATGTCTATATAGTCCAAGCACAAGGGTACCTATAGCAGTTCAGACAGTAGTAACGGCTAGGCTCAGATGGGACCTTGGCAGCAGACACCAGACGTGGTGTAACCTAGCAGGCGTGACCAATGGCACAACACGACTCCAACTTTCTAAGGCACAGAAACAACGGTAGCACGGGATACAGGATACAGGTAGCAGGTATGGGAACACTGGGAACTGGATTCCACTAAGGGACCATTTGCAAAACTAACACGGGTAAACACAACAGCGCTCAGGCAATGAGTGAAAGGGCGAAGCACTTTTTATAGTCGAGGGTGATCATGGGTAAATTGATGATTATTTTCATGTGCGCGCGGTGGCCCTAGAGGACACAGCAGAACGGAGTGGAAGTTAGCGCTGGCGTCTCCCAGGGAGGAGATGCAGGCCAGCGCTCACAGATCCATGGCGGCGGACGTCGGGGGGTGAGTAATCCGGAGGGTCCGCGGCCGTGTACACATAGCTTTATAGGTTGTCAGAATATGCAGGGCCGCCATCAGGGGGGTATTAGGGGTACTTCTGTAAGGGGCCCGGCCAACCCTAATTGAAAGGGGGGCCCGGCCACTGCCACGACTTGCATTTGGTAGAAAAAACAGGGTCTGTTCTTTTCACCAAAGTAATGTCGTGAGCTACGGGCCCCCCTCTTGTCGTGGGGGCCGTCAAACACCGCCCGCTTGCGCGTGCGCTCGCCCGCTCGTGCGTGCCCGCGCGCGTAACCGCGAGCGCCGGAGCGCACACCCGCGAACGAGACACCGACGGGCACACAAGGACAGCGACGCAGAGACAGCTTAACTGGGCCGCCTCCTCCTCCTAAGCCTCGTCCTCCTCCTCCTAAGCCTCGTCTTCCTCCTCCTAAGCCTCTTCCTAAGCCTCGTCCTCCTCCTAAGCCTCGTCCTCCTCCTCCTCCTAAGCCTCATCCTCTTTCGGCCTCCTCCTCCTCTGCCTCCTAAGCCTCCTCCTCCTCCTCCTAAGCCTCCTCCTCGTCCTCCTCCTAAGCCTCGTCCTCCTCCGCCTCCTACTTCTCCTAAGCCTCGTCCTCCTCCGCCGCCTCGGCCTCCTCGGCCTCCTCCGCCTCCTAAGCCTCGTCCTCCACCGCCTCCTCCTCCTCCTAAGCCTCGTCCTCCACCGCCTCCTCCTCCTAAGCCTCGTCCTCCGCCTCCTAAGCCTCTGAGTCGTCCTCCTCCGCCTCCTAAGCCTCGTCCTCCTCGTACTAAGCCTCGTCGTCCTCCTCCTCCGCCTCCTCCTAAGCCTCGTCCTCCTCCTCCTAAGCCTCCTCCTCCTCCTCCTAAGCCTCGTCCTCCTCCTCCTCCTAAGCCTCATCCTCTTTCGTCGTCCTCCTCCTCCTCCTCCTAAGCCTCCTCCTCCTAAGCCTCGTCCTCCTAAGCCTCGGCCTCCTCCTCCTCCTCGGCCTCCGCCGCCTCGTCCTCCTCCGCCTCCTAAGCCTCGTCCTCCTCCGCCTCCTAAGCCTCGTCCTCCTCTGCCTCCTAAGCCTCGTCCTCCTCCGCCTCGTCCTCCTAAGCCTCGTCCTCCTCCTAAGCCTCGTCCTCCTCCTAAGCCTCGTCCTCCGCCTCCTAAGCCTCGTCCTTCTCCTCCGCCTCGTCCTCCGCCTCGTCCTCCTCCTCCTCCGCCTTGTCCTCCTCCGCCTCGTCCTCCTCCGCCTCCTAAGCCTCGTCCTCCTCCGCCTTCTAAGCCTCGTCCTCCTCCGCCTCGTCCTCCCAAGCCTCCTCCGCCGCCTTGTCCTCCTCGTCTGCCTCGTCCTCCTCCGCCTCGTCCTCCTCCTCCTCCTCGTCCTCCTTCGCCTCCTAAGCCGCCTCCTCCTCCTCTGCCTCGTCTTCCTCCGCCTCGTCTTCCTCTGCCTCATCCTCCTCCGCGTAGCTGCGTAAGGAGAGGGGGAGGAGTCCAAATGTAGCGCGGCGGCAGGCGTTCTACAATCCACGCCATTTTCTGGAGCCTCGCTGGCAGTGAAGGACTGGACGTCAGGACCGAAGACATCGCCTGGAAGACATCGCCTGACAACGAGGACTTGGAGTGGGAGCCAGCAGCTCTTCTGACACAGTGAGCAAAGTTTCTCAAAGTGCTGATTATGTATGGCCCTGTTCACACAGTGTATTTTGCAGGCAGAAAAAATCTGTCTATATAGTCCTTAAAGAATTTTGAGGCAGATTTTGACCTGCCCACACTATCTTGCTGCGTTTTTTGCCTGCGGCGATTGAGGACAGCAGACAAAACATGCAGCG
Source organism: Rhinoderma darwinii (assembly GCF_050947455.1). Classification (NCBI taxonomy): domain Eukaryota; kingdom Metazoa; phylum Chordata; class Amphibia; order Anura; family Rhinodermatidae; genus Rhinoderma; species Rhinoderma darwinii. The sequence continues at coordinate 587,246,755 of NC_134687.1, read as the reverse complement.
AAAAATGCATTTTCTGCCTCCCATTGATTTCGATGGGAGGTCAGAGGCGGAACCGCGGCAAGAAAGGACGTGCTGCTTTTTCTTTTTTCCGCGACTGGCGGTTTTGGATGTTTTTTGGCCCGGATTCCGACGCAGTGTCCGAGTCAATATCAAGGCCCAAAAACTCTGTGAACTGGGCCTTATTGTTAGGGTAGGAACACACTAGGCATGAACACTGCGGATTTTATGCAACACGTTTTATTGCGGAAAATCCGCAGCGTATTACAGTCGCAGCAGAGTGGATGAGATTTGAACAAATCTCATCCACACGCTGCAAAAAAAATTGTCCTGCAGTGTGTTTTTTTAAACCGCAGCATGTAAATTTATGCTGCAGAATCGCTGCTCCTCTGTTGCGGAAATGCTGCGGTTCTGCCGCAAAAATCACAAATGAGAAAAAAAAAGGTATTTTTTTTAATTTATAAAAAAGTTTAGACTTACCCCAGCCGTAGTCCTGGTGACACGATCCTCTATTCTTAGCGCAGCCCGGCCTCCTGTCATGACGTTTCAACCCATGTGACTGCTGCAGCGGTCACATGGTCTACAGCGTCATCCCAGGAGGTGGGGCTTCGTTCAGAAGAGAGAGACGCGTCGCCTAAACTACGGCCGGGGCAAGTCTAAACTTGTTTTTCCCTGCAGGATTCCCGCAGCGGACATGCCTCACGAAACCTGCACCACTACTTGGTGCGGTTTTGCTGGCGGAATTCCCTGCGGCTACCGGGGCGGATAAACTGTGTAGTTTTACTCAGCATATCCGCCTAGTGTGTTCCTACCCTTATGATGTGCTCCTGGAACTGCTGCCTGTCTCTAAATAGGCAGTTGGTTCAGTAGAATTTGCAATTATTTTTTTCTGTGAACCAGCTTAAAAAAATACAAAACTTGAGGCTGCTGGATTCACACGAGCATGTTCGGTCGGTAAAGGACGGAACATATTTCGGCCGCCAGTCCCGGACCGAACACAGTGCAGGGAGCCAGGCTCCTAGCATCATAGTTATGTACGACGCTAGGAGTCCCTGCCTCTCCGTGGAACTACTGTCCCGTACTGAAAACATGATTACAGTATGGGACAGTTGTCCTGCAGTGAGGCAGCGACTCCTAGCGTCGTACATAACTATGATGCTAGGAGCCCGGCTCCCTGCACTGTGTTCGGTCCGGGACTGGCGGCCGAAATACGTTAGTGTGGCGCAGCACAATGTAGTTACATCCTCAGGATAGGCCATCAATAGCTGATGGGTCGGTCCGAGCGCTGCTTCCTCTTCATTTCTACTTGCTCACTGTGAATCGTCGTCACGGATGTAGCGCCGATTCACAGTATTGCAGCCTTCTCACAATGAAGTGAATGTGAGGAGGCTGCAATACTCTGAATTGCACTACATCTGTGTCGACGATTCTCAGAGAGCAAGTAGAAATGAAGGGGTAGCATGATAACTGGACGGAGTACCGTTAACAGGCGGTGCCACGGTAGGGGGGCCCAGAAAATTTAGCTGTATGGGGCCCTGAAATTCCTGATGGCGGCCCTGAGAATATGTACTTTATATGCAACCAGATTAAAAGGATTGCCTCATCACAGACATTGGTGACATATCGCTAGGATATGCTACCAATGTCCAAACTTTGTAACAAAGTGTCAGCAGCCCTAGGAAAAAGCTGTCCAACTTTGTCTCTTGATGGCTCTGCTTGGCTTTTCCCGGCACCCGCATGTGCGGTCAATAAAGTCAAGGAGAGCCGACACAGGACTTCATTCTCATGATTGGCAGGTGTCACATTGGTTGGACCACGCCATAGCAATATGCCACAAATGTCTGTGATGAAACAACTACTTTTTATTTATGTATTAAGATTTTCCACGAAAAAAAACTACATTTATAAATGTAAGATCACTAAAACCGGGGACCCCATTACCTCTAAAAGGATAGATGTCTAATGAATTATAGAGTGTTGACCTAGCATGTGTATATCCCACCTAATACAGGTTTGGGGGTATGAATCAGTGAGTTTTAGGGAATTTTTGTTCCACGATTACATTTTGTAATTGGAATCATTGCTGTTATATTCTTGTTATGCGTATAAACAGCAGCCAGCCATCAATCATTGCTGATAGGGGCGGGTAGAGGGAGGGGGAGTGTTCCCCTCATTATTACAACTGCTCATAACTATGAATCCGATGTATCCTTTGATAATTCCTGTTAGCCAAATATTTGGGCGAATAGGAGAGCTGACCTGTCCTCACACTATTCTTACCATTCATAGGGCAGCATAGTCTAAGGACAGATCCGCTTTGTCAATGAGTTCTCACACACCTTGCCAAACAGTGCAGGTCACTATGGTTATAGGCATTGTCATGAGAGCAGAACAAGTAAAAAGCCCATGATCAGACTAGACTACCACTATTATGAAAGTGTCTGTATCCACTTATGTCATTGATATTACATTGAAATTGTACACAATATTCCATGTGTGGTCTGACTAGTGATTTTTATAGAGGCAAAACTATATTCTTTTCATGAGCATCTATGCCTCTTTTGATACATCCCATTATTTTATTTGCCTTGGCAGCAGCTGCCTGGCACTGTTTGCTAAAGTTAAACTATTGGATTATAGTTATTTATGCATAATTGTAGAATTTGTGTCCTCGGCCCAAGTGCATAACCTTGCATTTTGGTGACATTCAATGGAGAATTTACTTTATCCCTAATCATGTCGTCTGACATTGGATTTTCCTGTGTAAATACAGTAGAGAAAAAGGTGTTTAATCGAAGTTCAATGTGGTAGGTTCCTTTTAACCCCTTCCCGACATTTGACGTATCCATACGCCAAAGTCGGGTAGGGGAAGTATGGAACGGGCTCACGGAGTGAACCCGCTCCATACGATGCCTGTGTCGGATGTTTGTTACAGCCGACACTTCAGAGTAACGAGCGGCATCGCGCTTGAGCGTGATCTCGCTCGTTTAACTCGTTAAATGCTGCGGTCAATAGCGACCGCAGCATTTAAATCGTTAGAAAGAGGGGGGCAACCCCCTATAACAGCTCATCGCACCCCCGCAATGCAATCGCGAGGTGGTGATGGATGCTATGACTGCCTGGGGGCCTAATGAAGGCCCCCAGGTCCGCCATCCTTGTGCCCCTATTAAGCCCTACCTCCAGCAGGGCTTAATACTTTCCTGTCAGAATCACGATATACTGCAATACATTAGTATTGCAGTATATCGTGCAAGCGATCTAACGATCGCTGGTTGAAGTCCCCCTAGGGGGACTAAGAAAAAAAGTAAAAATTCGTTAAATAATTTTTTTTTTATGTAAAATTAAAAATAAAAAGTTTAAAAAAAAAACCTTTTCCCATTTCCCCCCAGAGCATAGTAAAAAAATAAATAAACATAATTGGTATTGCCGCATCCGTAAAAGTCTGAACTATTACAATATATCATTATTTAACCCGCAGGGTGAACGCCGTAAAAAAAAAAATTGTAAACGCCAGAATCTCTATTTTTTTTACCTAATCTCCAATAAAAAATGAAATAAAAAGTGATCAAAACGTCGCATGTACACCAAAATAGTATTATTAAAAACGACAGCTTATCCCGCAAAAAATAAGCCCTCATACCACTTAATCGACGGAAAAATAAAAAAGTTGTGGCTCTCGGAATTTGGCAACACAAAATACATTTTCTTTTTAACACTTAGGTTTTTACTTGTAGATAGCGGCACCCCGCCCCTTGCAAATTGCAGCATCCTCCCTTGCAGATCGCACCACCCCTTGTAGATCGCAGCACCCACATCCTTCTTTTAGATAGCGCCACTGTAGCTCCCACTAGGAGCTGAATCTCCAGTCAGTGGCAGCTAAAGTGGCGCTATCTACAAGAAGGATGGGAAGTGCTGCAATCTACAAGGGGGGGTGGGGGTGCGATCTACATGTGGGGGTGCAATCTACAAGGGAGGGGTGGTGGTGCTGCGATTTACAAGGTGAATGTGGGGGTGGTGCTGCGATTTGTAAGGGGGGTGCGGGTGCGATCTACAAGTGGGGGTGCGATATACATGTGGGGGTGCGATCTACAAGGGGGGGGTGCTGCAATCTATAAGAGGGCTTAAAGGTGAAATCTACAAGGAGGGCTGGGGATGCGATCCACAAAGGGGTGGGGTGCTATCTGTAAGGGGGGGTGCTATCTGCAAGGGTGTGTGGCACTCTATGGTGGGTGGCACTATGTCACTATATGTAGGCACTTTGTCACTATATGTGGCCACTGTGGCACTATCTACAGGGACATTATGGCACTATCTACATGGGCACTGTGGTGTTTTTTTAGGGGATTGGGACAAAAAAAAAACTTTGATTTTGGCAAAATCGCCCAGCCCTAGTAGTGACAGACACTCATGAACTGCGGCACCTCCGGCCTTCCGCCACTGATTGACAGCTTTCTTCCCATACTTTGCATAGGGGAAAGCTGATAATCATCAGTGGGCGGGGCTAGCCATAGCTCATGAATATCAAGGACTCCATAGTGTGCTCAGTACTCTCGATATTTACGAGCTGTGGCTAGCCCCGCCCAGATGATGGTGATTGGCAGCATTTCTTCTCTGCTCAGTATGGGGAGAAAGTTGTCAATTAGCAGCAGGAGGGTGGAGTAGCCACAGCTCATAAATACGGGCTGCAGGAGACTAAAAATTCGATTTTATGAAAACTGCAGATTATTGCCAAGAAAGTGACCCAGTTCTGGAATCAGGGGTTGTCACTATGTTTTGCTGTCCTCAGATAGGGCATCATAAACCTGATGACATACTCCCATTAAAAACAGTATACAGTAAGCTCCCCCTAGTGGTCACTGCTGACAGCCACAATTTTATAATTTAACTATAGCTATGCAGGAGATTTGGAGCTTCACATGCTGGAAAATATATAATAAGAAATTAATCAGCACAAAATGTTGGTCGGAAAGATTACTGTGTTAAAAGGTAGAGATTCACTTTAAGCGAAGTACTAAATTCTCATAGGTAGTATTATAAATTTTATAAGCCTGATGGTTTTGATAATACTTTTAATGCCTTTTTACACATATAGTTGATGTGGCTGTATTTCCTGATACTAAGCAGGTATATTGTCTATATGTTTTGCATACTTTTTATTAAAAGTTAAATATGGGCAGAACACACATTTCATTAGCCGGATTATCTGTATGAAGTCTCACAACGCTTATTTCATTATCTGGGACTCTGCTGAGTCATTTACTGCTTTGTTTTTATACTCGGGAGGCTCAGTACTCAGTGTATTCCAATCTGTCCTTCCTATCGATTCCATGAAAATTAAATCCTGGTTTATTCCAGGAAAGTATTTACCCTTCTAAAAACACGGAGCAGCATGAAGGCCGCTAAGTTGGATATCAGATGTTACATTCTTAAATGTTATTACTCCGCTCATGTGTTTTACACAAAATGTGAATGACCCAATAAAGAGATACTGATGAAGTAAACATGCATTACCGACTCTCATGTATTCCTTAAGTAATAACAGGTCTGGTGGATTTGGAACAAAGATTGTCGACTGGTAAAACTGCAGAACATATATTGAAAAAGTCTTTTTTTTGTTACTTTTAAGAACAGATAACATAAACCCCTAAATAAAATATTTGTGGCCTATATAAAATGGAGATGACCACAAAACATTCAGGACAAAGCAATATATTAATGCTGCCTAGCAACCACTAGACTTTCTATTTGGGTGACCACCAAATAATTATAAGTCACTACAGGTCCAGAAGTGGTCACAGGAAGCTCTATCTGCCGTTACATTGTGGTTGGATCCTAAATAAGAAACCTAAGACGAGTGCACAGGAAATGATGCAGCTTCAGGATGAAAACATACAAGATGAAATAAACTACTTTATGGGGTTATTAAGCAAAAGGCATCAGAGAGTTATTTAACCAACAAAATGTGAGGCATATCCACAGGATAGACCTTAAATCTCTGATAGATGGGGGTCTTTCCTCTGGGAGCATGGCCTGTGACTGCTGCCTATCAGGCATTTATACCATATCCTGTGGCTATGCCAGAAATGTTGTTGGTCAAAATACCCCTTTAATGTATGTGTGAAGGAATATGAATTGCCAGAAATGTCTTATTAAGGGAGCTGCCATTTATTTCTTTTGCCCACTGTATTAAAACATTTTTAAGGTTTTGGCACAAGTTGTCCCCTCTTTGTAATAGGAACAGGGGCATAGGAGTTGCAGTGGTTGTAATCGCACCTGTGCCACGGAGCCCAAACTCTCCCTCTGACCCAGAAGAGGAGATTAATTCTATAAATGACGCATGATAGTCTGGTAAATTCACCCAAAGCTGCATTAGCTCTAAATATTTAAGGCCTTTTATTTTCAAAAATGTTTTAACAGGGTTCTACGCAGACATGTAATGAAAAGAAAAGAAGTGAGGGTCTAGCCTGATATCTACTAGCGGTCCATGTGGGAAGTTGACCTGTGAAGGAAGGGAGAGTTTTTAGTAAATATTTAAATATTTGAGTTGAAAAACAACTGTGGGCAACTATGCTTTAGATGTAGATGGCTCATTACATATTAGTGTTAAATCATTTCAAATTAAAAGTATTTAGTGTCCAGTAACATCTGCCTTTCATGTCTATTCTCCCTGTCCATGGTACTGATGTGCTACTCAATTAAAGTGAAATGCTACCATTCTCCAAGAAACAGCGCCACACCTGTCTACGGGTTGTGTCTGTATTGCAGCTCTGGAGCTGAGCTGCTGTTTCCGGAAGAAAGCAGCCATGATTTTCTAATCCTATACAATCCCCTTAATGGTATTTGTATTAAAACCATCATTTTTGAATTTTGAGTGGAGTTGATCTTTAAATAAAAAGGCCTATCAGCTTTTTAAGCACTACTAAATACTTGTGTTTCCATGGAAAAAAAATTGTGGAGTGTTTTTTTTTTCCTTTTTTTTGATTAAGAACTCTGCATTATGCTATTCCCCTGTTATTCCTCCAGGAAATATATGAATAACTTGACAACTGGGTGTTACTTATTCCCCTTGTCAATACGGCACGTCCCTACATAGTCTCATACCATCAGCACTGATTGGATATTGTCAGACTGTGTAGGGACACATCCCCAACTGGTAACGCTGAGTTGTCATTTTATTCTTACATTTCTAGACAAAATAACAAAGGAATGGAACAAGGAATAGAACAATGCAGAGTTCTAGCTCCAGAATTGTTATATCATGGGGTATACAGGTATTTACTGAAGCAGACATGTCAAGATAGCTAACAGGTTCTCTTTAACCCCCTCCCGACATTTGGCGTACATGTACATCATACTCAGGAGGGGGAGGGTGAAGTGGGCTCACGGCTGAGCCATAAGTGTCAGCTGTATATTATGGTGGGGGTCAATAGCAACCGTGGCATCTAAGCCATTACACAGAGGAGGAATGCCTCTTGTCACCCCATCACCCTTGATGGTTATCATGGCAGCCGGGGGGCCTAATGAAGGCCCCCAGGTCTGCCATCTTGGTTCTCCTATTAAGCGCTACCGGAGGGCTTAATAGGTGGATGCTGAAAGCACAATAATCAATACACAAGTGTTGTGCAAGCCATCTAACAAACACATAGTCCCCTAGTGGGACTAAAAAAAAAAATATTTTTATAAAATAACGTTTTTGAGAAAATAGAATATTTTTTATGGAAGATAAAAAAACATTTCCCATTTTTTTCTGAAGCAATGTAAACAATAAATTAATTTACATAATTTGTATTGTTACATCTGTAAAAGTCCAAACTATTACCATATAACATTATTTAACCCGCAGGGTGCACACTGTAAAATGAACAAAGGAAAAAACAAAAAGTAGAATTGCTGTTTTTGGTCACCTCCACCAAAAAGTGATCAAAAAGTCATACGTATCCCAAAATGGTACCAATAAAAACTACAGCTCGCCCACAAAAAACTAGCTCCATCGATGGAAGAATAGAAAAGTTGTGGAACTCCAAAATATGTTGACACAAAACAATTTAATTATTTTTATTTTATAAAAAAAGTTAAAGATAAAAAAAACCCTATATAGATGTGATATTGCTGTAATTGTATTGACAAGGATAATAAAGTTAACATGTCATTTTTACTACTCGGTAAATGCCGTAACAACGAAACCCAAAAAACAATAGCAATTTTTTTTTGCATTCCCCACACAAAATCATTTTTCAAAGTTTCTTAGTACATTATATGGTACATTAAATGGTAACATTAAAAACTACAAGTTGTTCCGCAAAAAACAACTCTCGACGGCTATATCGATGGGAAAATATTTTTTTTTATAGCTTTTAGAAGGCGCTAGGGAAAAATCTGGAAAATGCCTCTGGTGGGAAGGGGTTTAGAATCTAGAGCATTTGTTCTTTTCTGGAGGATGAATTCAATGTTAAAGAAAATTATTTATTGTTTAAATCAAGATTTTATGTTAAACATATTTTTTTAAGTATTTTCGGCAATTTTTTTTCCATTTTCTATGTCATTATCTATATTAAAAATATATCCCTAACAATCTTGCAGTTTCACTACAGCCACTAAAGCTGTTATTACACGGCCCGACGTGGGCTGTGTAAACGAGTACTGATCAACGAGACAGCTCGTTGATCAGCGTTCATTTGCTCCTTTCACAAAGTGGCAGTATGGGGACGAGTGATCGTTACTACGATCGCTCGTCTCCATACATTTTTATCATGTTGGCAGCGCGTCTCCCTGTTTACACAGAGAGATGTGCTGACGACAAATAAAATAATTTAAGCATTTAAAACGATACAATCAGCTGATGAACGAGAATTTGCACAGGGCAATTATCGGGTGTAATAGGGCCTATAAAACGGAGTTTTACACTGGGCAATTATCGGGCAAACGATCGTTCATATAATGTAAAATATTATCGTTGTCGGCAGGACGTCTCCCTGTGTAAAAAGGGAGACGCGCTGCCCACATGATAATAATGTATGGGGATGAGCGATTGGAGTAATGACCAGGTTACTCCAGGTCGTTGATCAGCGCTCGCTGCACCGGCCAAAATCGGCCGGTGTAATAGGGGCTTAAGTCTTACAATAGACTCAAGTTTTCTGTTCTGTAGAGATCATTACTCAGCAGACATCTCATTATCATCACAAGCAGGATTACAATGAAAATGAACACCTCTATATAGAGGACACAGGACCCACCATTAACAACAGGTGATGGACACAGCTCCCCTCCTCCTCCTCCCTGCACAATGACCTCTTCACAAGTCACAGAGAATGCCTAGAAAATCCTCCCATAGAAGTCAACTGGGCCTTTCCTGTTCACAGGTTCCTATGGTCCATGTGGCTGCTGTGAAGCATATCTCTAAATGGTGTTAGCAGCAGCTCAGGCAAGATGGCTGTCCCATAATATGTACAGAAAATAGAAAAAAATCTACAATAAAAAAAGATAAAAACAGATTATTAAAAAAGAATGTTTCTCTATTCAGTTACAATCAGCAATAAATAAATTAATATAGGTGATACATTCCCTTTATAAGTGAGCATATGTTCATTATCATTTTTAATACAGTATAAAAGGTATTTGAATGCCAATAATCTGCCGTTTACTGATTTTATCCTTCTAGGTGTCTCTATTTTGACTACATAAAGATGTTCTACTATGAATGGTTTGTGGGTCTGATAAGCTCATTAACACCTTCATATGCCCTGAAGCCTACATATACCTTGCATTTATTCACACACAGTTTATTATTATATACCTTCATAAAACATAACAGCTAGAACAGCCATGTCTGAGAGAGCGATGGAAAAAGACAGAGCGATAGAGCATGCTTCACAGGTAATGCCCACTGAGCTCTGAACTTGCGTCCCTACAAGCAGGCGTGTCAGAGAAAGCTGGTGTGGAAATAATGCAGAAAACAGGAAACAAAATAGCGCAATTTGAAAACTCTCAAGGTACAAAAATACAGATCTAAAAATCATGATTCCATGACAAAGGTGCTCATATTCATTAACCCTATTACCGCCGTGACAAGTTTCACACTTTTGACAAAAACAAATAAAACCTGAATTAAAAAATGTAAAAATCATATTACACCCCATAGCCATATATTTTAGGAAAGAAGATAACTTACACATTGTAAAATGCCACCCAGCACTCTCATGGGCTCCTTCATGCAATTTTGCATCGAAACGTAACATTATGTAAAACATTTTTGTAGCTAAAAGTTTGACTCAAGCAGAGCCTGACATGCACATCACCTCCTAAAGGTAAAAGTTCAAGATGTGCAGAGTTTATACATGCCACTTATACCTACAGTATATCAACATACACATATCTTCATATAATCACTATGTAGCGTCCATGGCCGCGGACCATCGGGTTTACTCAACTCCCGACGCCCGCAGCCATGGATCCTTCCTAGGACATGCCAGCGCTCACTTCCGCTCCGGTCCACTGTGTCCCGTAGGGTGCGCGTGCATGCTCGTGCCCGGTCTTAAAGGACCAGAGTGCGCACATGTGAACAATCATCATCATCAACTACACTTGTTTTCCTGGACTATAAGAAGGGCCCTGCCCTCCTGATCCTTGCCTGAGCATTGTTAGTGTATCCCAAATCTGTGTTGCAAATGGTCCCTTAGTGTTTTCCCGTTCCGGTTGTTACCCGTGCCCTGTTACCTGTTCCTGTATCCCGTGCTGTGTTCTTGTTCCTGTGTCTACTAGTGTTGGAGTCGTGTCTACTGCACCTGCTGTCGTTTGCCACATCCTGTGTCATCTTCCACGTCCTGTGTCATCTGCCACGTCCAGTGTGATCCGCCACGTCTGGCGCAACGTGCTGCACCTGCTGTCATCTGCCACGTCTGGCGTAACTCACTGCACCCACGTTCATCCGTGCCAAAGCTCGGCCACTGTTTGGACTATTCAGGTACCCTAGTGCGGGACTTTGTATTGCTGGGGAGCTCGGTGGTTTGGCCAGCTGTCTCCCCGCTACAGCAATGTGGCCTAGTGGGTCCACATACCCACAGACCGTGATACACCAGAATAGAATAGACCAAAAATTTCTGCAATTCAGATGTAGGTAAACATCCGAGTCAACAAATGATCTCATCAGGCGCAGGGGGTAATAAGATCAACAACATATCCTATCTGATTGGTAATAGGGTGATAACATGAAGAAATCACCCCCTGGGGTCAGTGGAAGACTGTACATAATAGTGATCACGGTCTCAGACTGCCTTCTTTCTTTATGCTCCCACTTGCAGCATTCCCCCTCCCACCACTCCCCTACAGAGACACAGAACCAGGAAGTAAAACTTTTCATCCTGGTGAGCCCCAAATGTTACACCTAGAGCTTTGATCCTGAAAGCTAAGATTCCGTACTTTAATATTGCACCATGATCTAAGCTTAAGCCCTTATATTCTAGTCATGCCAAATGTTTAAAGTCATGTCCTTGGAAGTAAAACGTTAATGCTCTAACAAGATCTTCAAATTTTTGCTTGCTTTTCTAGCAGTTTTTATTTGCAATTATTATAAATAATATAATATATTATTATAAACTTTTGCATCACTCGGTTTTTTGCTAAGTTACCTTCTTGCACCTACCCAAGTCGTATTTTACAATGGGAAGGAAAGCGGGTGATATCTGCATAGCAATTTTTCCACTGTGTCCTCGGAAGTACAATAACTTGCAGCCGCTTATTGCCCATGCCTCTGGAATAATAATGATTTGTTCAGACTAAACACAACACTTCAATAAATGCACGAGACGTTCCTTTATACAATTCTAAATAAAGAATTATGAAAACCATAAATTGCTCTCGGGTCATTTAAGGTAACTCATTATCCTTGTTCCTGCAAAACATAGTTACAAATTAGTTGCTTTTAATCGTAATGTTGTTAACATTATATTGCGCATAAAGTTTAAAAATAAATGTAATGTACTTATGTACTTGTAGCCAAAAGTAATATAATCCAAATGAAACACATTATTATTTTAAAATTTACAAGAATGACTTAGTCCAGGTGTTGACCACAAAAACCAAAGAGATGGCTGAATTGACTGTTATTGAGTTTGCTTTATTAGTATATCTGGCATGACCTGCCTCAGTGGAGACAAAATAAAACATGACATGAATTTGAATATATGTCATATATGTTTTTATTATTAGTTATTAATAGGATAAATATTAACGTCGTTCAGAAAAAACAGTAATAATATAAAGTCACCATCAACATGTCATAAGAAACACCAACGTGACATTGTAGAACAATAGAAATGAGAGGCCATTGGATACATTTACAGTAAGTAAGTGAAGTTCAAAATTGTAAACACAATGTGAAGTAGGGGTTTTACGAGGACAACAGAGCTATTTGGACTGTCATATCCCCTTCAGTGCAATACATTACACAGCAACATCCATGAGCGTGTGGCTGGTCAAGGACTGCTCCACAGTTCAATCAAGTAAATGGCCTAAGCTGCAGTACCAGGCACAGCGAGATGGATGTGCGCTGCCCAGTGGCGGATTAAGTAGACCATGGGCCCTGGGCTGTTACCCAAACTTGGGCCCCCCTTCCGCACCGCCCCCCTGCCGCGCCGTAACTTCTTTTAACACTACATTTTTGGGCAAGCATTAACAAATGGGTGTTACGATTCCCCTTGTCACAGGGCTGTGTCCCTACATACTGACACACTGTGCAGGGACACATCCTCCTGGCAAGGGGAATTGTCTATCAGTCCTGGACTGCAGAAAGACTTTTTGTGAAATACAAGGATTTCCTATAATAAACATGTCAGGAGAGGTGACAAATTCTCAATAAATCTAAGGACTCACAGGTGACGACGTCTCCGATTCTAGTAGTTTTTTTCCTCTTTTCTTCTCCATCCGGTCCAGAGCTCATGACGACTTCTCCCGGCCATGATTCATTTTTGCAGAATTTGCCACTCAGATGTCTTCGGCTCCTCACTTTTACAACATTTCCACACCTATAAACGAAAATAAAGTTATCCTGGTGCCACATACTGTGCCCCTAAATATGATAGCACCAAACACTGCGTGCCTGAATATAATAATACCATACACTGTAAAACACCACATACACACAGCCCCCTGTACATAGTGCCACGCACAGCCCCCTGTACATAGTGCCACACACAGCTTCTTTAGATATTACACACCCCCATAGATAGCGCCACACACAGGCCCCTGTAGATATCACCCCCCCCCCCCCCGTAGAGAGCGTTACACACAGCCCCTATAGATAGTGCCATACAGCCCCCCTGTAGAGAGCGCCACACTGCCCTCCCCCTCTTGTAAATAGCGCCAAAAACCCTCCCTATAAAGAGTGCCACACACATACCGCTGTAGATAGCGCTACACAGCCCACCCCTTGTATATAGTGCTACACAGCCCTCCCCCTTTGTACATAGTGTCACACAGCGCTCCCCCGAACCGCCCTAATGATAATCCGCCACTGGTGCTGCCCCTTCTTTTTACGTATCGTGAGGGTAACATGTTTTGAGCCACACAAGACACACTCTGAACAATGTAAAATACTAGAATACTCTTGTAGAAATAGATGGAGTGATAATGGAGGTTAGGATAGGATAAAAGTGGGGAGGTAGTACAAAATATAAGCTAAAGCTACAAGTTAAAACCTTTTAAAGGTTACCTCCAATAATTCTGCTAGACGCGCTCAGCAACATGACTGGAGGTACCTTTTTAAACAATAAAATTATAAAAAAGGTAGTTAATATTTATAATAATATTTGGTCTTTAGTAAAGTAGAATATAAAACAGTAGGCAAAATAACATAAATAAAATCAAGTTTAAAAATCAACACAGTATCAAGAAAAGTGAATCTTTCAATGTTATAAATTATAACCAAAAATACCTAAAATTCCCATATAGCGTAAATACGAGTTATGGCCAATCTCTCAGCTGTACAATTTTCTAATTCAAAATTATAAGTTGTAGGGAATGACACCATCAGCAAAGACGGTTCTTTACTGTAAGAGCAATTACAATATGGAACACTCTGCCAGTGGATTTTGTGATGGGTAATTTTTTATGAAAGTGTCTGGATGCCTTTCTTGAAAGACGGATTTACACACAGATTTAGATACGTTTTAGTTACTTTTTAAATCATACATGCGCTTTTATTATTTTAAACTTTAAAGAGTACCTGTCAATACAAAGAAAAAATAAAACCCAATCCTTCCTTGGCGCTTGTTCACTTGTCCAGCCCACCAGTCTCTTTAGGCCTTATTTAGACGAACATGTAATAGTCCGCGTGACGGCCATTAAAACAACCCCAGCATTTGTAAAGCAATTTCTCCCGATTACAGCAATACCCCATATGTGGTAATAAACTGCTGTTTTGACCCACAGCAGGGCTTAGAATGGAAGGAGCACCATTTGGCTTTTGGAACTCAAATTTAGCTGGAAAAGTTTTTGGGTGCCATGACGCATTTGCAAAGCCCCTGAGAAACCAAAACAGTGGAAGCACCCAAAAAGTGACCCCATTTGGGAAACTGCACCCCTTAAGCAATCTATCTAGGTCTTTTGCAGAATTTATTAGAATTAGGCCGTGAAAATGAATATTAACATTTTTTCCACTAAAATGTTGAATTTTTTCATTTTCACAAGGAATAAAGAAGCAAAAGCCGCCCAAAATTTGTAAAGCTATTTCTCCCGAGTACGACAATACCCCACATGTGGTCATTAATGTTTTTTTCATTAGAAATGAATTAACCCTTTCAGGACTAATCAATTTTTTGCTTTTTGATTTTCATTTTTCCCTCCCCGCTTTCCAAGAGCCATAACATTTTTATTTTTCCGTCAATAGAGTGGTGTGAGGGCTTTTGTGAAATTTGGGAACCGATCTAAGCGGTCTATACATAACAACCTCCATTAGTTGCATGCCTTATCACCATGGGAAGAATTGAATAACTTAAATTTATTGCTCCTGCAACAATGAGGAAGAACATTTTGTATAAAACATCCTATCTGTACTTTCACATTTGCACGTTTTTTAATATGATACTAGTAAAAGTTATATTTTATTTAAACTCCAGTCCTACCCCAGTGATTAATTTGTAAAGTGGAGTATATATTACTGCATTATACCTTTGGTGAGAGGTTTCCAAGTTCACAACCCTATTCTACTTTTACAAAGTAAAAACCATTTGTTAAAAAAAAAAATTGTTTTGTTTCACCACATTCCGAGAGCCATAACTTTTTTCTATTTTTTTAGTTGATTGAGTGGTGTGAGGGCTTATTTTTCGCAGGACGAGCTGTAGTTTTTATGGGTACCATTTTTTTTTGGTATATACAACTTTTTGATCACAATTTATAATTTTTTTTTTGAGAGCTAATGTGACCAAAAAACTGTGATTTTGTCGTTTTAAATTCTTTAGTTTTGGAGGGGCGTGGCCTGGCTGAGCAAGGAGACAGATGTGCATTAGGGAGCTCTGCATGGAGAAGTTACATCCAGCTCCATCCACGGAAAACAAAGACTAATATAGTCGAACCACCTTCACAGAAGGACTCACCATAGCCAGAGGAGGAGAAAGCAGGCCTCATTTTTTAATTTGAGACACGGCGACATCCGCGGCCTATTGAGGCCTAGTATACACACTGGATCCCCGGTCTTTCCTGCAGGCAGAGTCCCTAACGTGGCACCCGACCACCCCAGAACGGCCCGAAAAACGGCCTGTCACACACCGCTTGGGAGGAAAGATCTCATGGACAAAAGAACGCTGACAAGAAGGAGGATTCTGCCAGTTTAGGAGGAAGAAATAGGAGAAAAATTGTGCCAGCGGCCATTTTACACTATAGCACAGCTATCTGGACAACAGGGAAAGTCCCAATAAGAGGTTAGTGGCAAGATTTATAGCAACCATTGACCTCTACAGAGACTGTCTTGACCCTCCAGTAGGGAATATAACAGTGGTGAACAAGAAGAAAACATATATAACTCCCTATATATAACTTCCTATTAGCACTGTGTGATATAAGCATCCAGCAAAACTACAGTCTCTGATAATAAAGTGTATCTGCACATAAACAGAACAGGGACGCAGCACTAATTTGCACTGACTTCTCTCATAATATACCAAGCTAAGCCCCCTTCTATTATTCTATTACTCTATATATCCTGTTGCAGAGCCACCTGGACAGGCTTGCATCTATACTGAAATAAATGATAATGCAAAAAGGATAAACATTACACCTCCCAGCGAAATTACAACAAGACAGGCAATCATGGGAAAAATCCCAGGGAAAACTACAGAAGAAAAGAGTAGTAAAACCCCTAAAAAGGGACCTGAAAGCGAGAAAGCAAGTAAAAAACTATCCTATGACACTAGTACCAAACCCAAGACAGGTGATAGATCGCACGATCTCTTCCAAGCATCAAATTGGACAGATAGTGAGGAGGAAGAAGGATCCTTACAGGAACCTATAGAGTTGAGAGAATATATAAAATCACTACCTACTACTGAATGCATTAGAAATCTCTTCAAAGAGTTCACTCAAACGGTTAAAGACGACATCTCAGAACTGCGAAGTGATGTTAGACAAGTTTTTACCAGGATAAATACATTGGAGGAGACGTGTTCTCAAATAATTCAACACTCAGAGAAAGTGTCAGGAATACTTGTGAAGAAACAAAAGGAAGCATACCTACAAAAAATCCATATAGATGATTTAGAAAACAGATCACGCCGTAACAATATCCGTGTAAGGGGCGTCCCTGAAAATATTCCGGATAAAGACATATCATCTGTTTTGACTCAAATCTTCTCTGAACTGCTCCATAAAGAGGAACCTTGTGATATGGGCCTAGAGAGAGCACACAGGGTCTATAGACCGAAATCAATAAGTAACGACAAACCTAGAGACATTTTATGCTGCCTCCAGAGTTTTCGGCTGAAGGAAGAAATTCTAACAAATTCAAGAATTGCAAAAAAAATTGAGTACGAGAACAACGATATCCAGATCTATCAGGATCTATCCAGATTTACACTGGATCTAAGAAGACAACTACAGCCTCTTACTAGGGCCCTCCGAGAAAAAAACATCCCGTACAGATGGATGTTTCCATTTGGAATTACAATTTCTTTGGGTAATAAGTCATTAATAATCAAAACCCCAGATGATCTACCTTTTGTTCTGAATAAGCTGGATCTCAATCACTTACAAATTCCGGACTGGATTACTTCGGAAGAGAAACTGGACCTTCCGCCATTACCCAGTCTGGGAAACTGGGAAAGCATCACTCCACAAAAGACCAATAGAATGAAAACATCTGATACAGACTTCACAAAAACCCCAAGGGGAAAAGACAAGTCCACTCACAACTAAACTCATGTCATACTTCATGGACTTCAAATTTCTCATTCATTTTATCAAGGACCATT
Source organism: Rhinoderma darwinii (assembly GCF_050947455.1). Taxonomy (NCBI): domain Eukaryota; kingdom Metazoa; phylum Chordata; class Amphibia; order Anura; family Rhinodermatidae; genus Rhinoderma; species Rhinoderma darwinii. Next base: position 587,229,302 of record NC_134687.1, on the reverse strand, counting down.
CGAACACCTCATCCGTTACGCACGAGGACTTCTGGCTGTTCTTACAGGACAAAGAAGATGTCCTTTGATATATCCTTTTTAAACATGGGTCTATATATGTTTGAATAATAAATGTTTAGTTACGTGTTTGATACATTAGAAATAGGTAGAATGCTTATTTGGCCTAGGGATAGGACTACTATGCTGTAAAATGGTGTCTGTTCTTATAGGTGAGCATATCTACCTTGTGGAAAATGTTCTTCCAAAAATTGCAACTCTGCATGGACAGAGTGATATTGTATACCTTTATGTTCATACCATAATTGAGGTAAACTTTTGTACTTATACCACTTACTTGCCTGTTAACCATACTCTATGTTTCTAGAGATTTTGCTGGGAGGAGCACTAGATCTCCTCAAAGCCTAATTGTGAGGGAATACTCACTATACCTGCCCCCCCCACGGAATGTTAATTAATGCAATCTACTCTGGTGTGGAATGGGGTCCCCCCACTATTTCCACCCAGCTGCATAACATGATAATTGTTGTTTCCTTTGGAAAATGTTTACATTATAATTTGTTTTTCTCCCTTTCCAACCTTCCTTCATCACACTCACTCTTGCTACCTAAATCAAGATGCATCTCACTGCATAAAGGCATTCTAAATATAATTTCCATCAATTTGGTTTTAAATGGCTGAACTTAAACTAGCCACTTATAACGTGAAAGGTATTAATGTCCCTCAGAAGAGATTGCAAATTCTCCAATTTCTGGAGAAACAGAAAATAGACGTAGTCTTCCTACAGGAGACACACTTTAAGAAATCTTATACTCCTATCACGAAGAATAAAAATTACACCCAATGGTACAACTCAGCCTCACCCCTTAAAAGGCATAAAGGAGTTTCCATTATAACACACAAAAAATTACCCTTTACTATGACGGCTTGTAAAACAGACAGAGATGGACGGTATGTTTTTGTTAAAGGCTCAATCCATGATAAATTATTCACTTTCGCAAACATCTACACGCCCAACGTAGGTCAGGACAAATTTTTCAAACACATATTTTAGTTATTAGAGGAATTCAAGGAAGGCTCACTGATATTAGGAGGAGACTTCAATACTCCTCTACAACCATCCTTAGACACGTCCAACAACTCCTCAACTATGTCATTTAAAACACTTAAATCTATAAAAAAATTATTCTCTGAATCTCAACTAATGGATCCCTGGAGATTAAAATTCCCATCCACCAAGGAATACTCTTTCTACTCGGCAGTACATAAAAAATACTCAAGGATAGATTATCTACTAATCCCACATAGTTTATTAAGCTCAGTGAGAGAAGTGAACTATGGATTAATCACTCATTCTGATCATGCCCCGCACTTCTTGACCCTAGAATTGAGCCCCAAACCTAAGTCCGCCTTTAACTGGAAACTTAAAGAAAATCTGTTAAATGATGGAGAGGATGTCAAATATTTATTAAAAGGTCTTCAAAACTTTTTTACAGATAATTGACCAGAGGGCAAATGTACGGCTACTATATGGGAAACTCATAAGGCTGTTATTAGAGGTCAACTCATTGAACTAGGCTCGAGGAAAAAAAAGGAAAAGGAACTAAGATATAAGGTATTAATAAAGGAGATAGCGAGGTTAGAAAATACACACAAGAGAACTCTAAGCCCCAATGCCGAAAAAGGTCTCTTTAAACTTAGATCAGAACTCAGAGAGCTTCTTAATTTGAATACAGAAAGGTTCCTCTTCTACTCAAAATTTAGATCATATGCTCAATCTGACAAATGTGGTAAAAAATTAGCTTCTCTGATAAAAAAACACAAGTCTGCCACATTTATTTCAAAGATTAAAAACAAACAGAATAACTTGGTACATACGACAGACGAAATATCTAAAGTATTTAATACATACTATGAAGAACTATATAACTTAGATACCCAAAATTTCCAAGAAAAGGAAAGCACAATAAAAGAGGTCTTAGACGAGGTACACCTACCATGTATCAGCGAAACCCACAAAATAATACTTAACAAGCCATTTTCAACCCAAGAAATCGAAAACGCGATCAAAGGAAGTCCGAATGGGAAAAGCCCAGGACCAGACGGGTTCTCCAGTATTTATTACAAAAAGTTTAAAGACATCCTCATCCCCCATATGACTTATTACTTAAATAGCATAGATTCCTCCAATCCATTCCGTAAAGAATCTCTTACTGCTCACCTCACCTTGATCCCTAAAGAAGGCAAAGATGCCACACTCTGTAGCAATTACAGACCGATTTCATTAATTAATAATGACGTTAAAATCTATGCTAAAATAATTGCAAACAGACTACAACCCCTACTACCCTCCCTTATAAATCCTGAGCAAGTGGGTTTCACTCCCAACAGGGAAGCAAAAGACAACACCTTGAGAATAATTAATATAATACAATACGCTAAAAAACAAAATATACCGTTAGCTCTCCTATCAACAGACGCAGAAAAAGCGTTCGATAGGGTCAACTGGCAATTTTTAAAATCTACTCTTGTAAAGTTTGGTTTACCAGAAAATTTATTAGACAAAATTATGGCCTTGTACATCAACCCATCCGCTAGAATTAAAATTAACGGAGTCCTCTCACAGCCATTTCAAATTAGAATTGGAACAAGGCAAGGCTGTCCATTATCCCCCTTGTTATTCATTTTAACGATGGAAGTCTTAGCCCAAAGAATAAGAGAAAATGCAAAAATTAAAGGAATTTTATGCAATAAAACTGAACATAAAACTGCGACCTTCGCAGACGATATGCTCATTATTATGACAAATCCGAACACATCGCTTAAGATTCTGCTCAAGGAATTTGAACTGTTTGGGAAAATATCCAATTTTAAAATAAATAATTCAAAATCGGAACTCCTTAATATAAACGTGTGTACAAGAAATTGGACCTCATTATCTAAGATGTCCCCTTTCAAAAACACCTGCACTAGCATAAATTATCTAGGTATTAAGATAGATCCTGACTTGACAAAATTATTTGATCTGAACTACAAACCTCTGTTGGAAAAAATAGAAAAAGATCTTATAAATTGGAACTCAATACAAACCTCATGGTTCGGAAGAACTAATCTTGTGAAGATGATAATTCTACCCAAAGTCCTCTACTTTCTACAGACCCTCCCTATTATCATTCCCCACTCCTTTTTTAAAAACCTTAAACAAATAACAACAAAGTTTATTTGGCATTCAAAGGGATTTAGAGTCAAATATGACACCTTGACTTAACCTAGGAAAATGGGAGGGATTGGACTACCTGATTTTGAGAAGTATAGAGACGCAACCCATATCAACAGAGTCCTAGAACTATACTTTTATCCAAAACGCAAATTATGGACGGACATAGAACTGCATATGCTTAACCAAAAATTTGAAAGATATATGTGGATCACCCCCCACAATAGAATTCAATACAACACAATCGGAAACTCTCTGACAAATTTCACTCTACGGACTTGGCACAAACTTAACAAGAAAAACATGATGGTCCCAAATATCTGTGAACTGACGCCTTTCTCATTTCTCATACCTAACAAATTCAGATCCTTGAAACAGACCATTTCTGATAATCCAACATTAGCTACCTTAGCGGTAAAACATTTAATTAAAAACAACAAAATTGTACACCAACTAACGGATCTGCCCGAGTTTAAGGATTCAAATTTAAGTGAACAAGACGACAAAACGATCCTGGAAGCAGTCAGACTGTTCTCACCAGAGATTACTGACTCAACATCATATAATTTATTATCAAAATTTGGTCCCCAACCAAAAACGGTCAAGAGTATGATATCGAAATTATACAAGTCATTATTATTAACCTCAGATCCACCTTCATATATCTCAAGATGGGAGAAAGACCTAAACACTAAATTCTCAGCAGAACAAATCAAAATAATCTTAAACCACTCTCACTCTTTCTCAATCTCATCAAGAATCCAGGAACTTAATTATAAGATCATAGCGAGGTGGTATAAAACTCCAGAGGTTCTCAATAAGATTGATCCGTCTTACTCTCCCACTTGTTGGAGATGTGAAACAGCAAAGGGGGCGCTTTTGCATATATGGTACGAATGTCCCTTAATACTCCCATTTTGGCAAAAGGTCCAAGGCATCTTAAGAAAATTTCTAGCCAAAGACATTACTCTTACTCCAGAACTAACACTACTTAACCTAGACATGTCGTATCAATATATAAATCGTAACTCTGCTTTACCACATCTTATAAGTGCAGCAAAGACCTTAATAGCTAGACACTGGAAAGAGGTTGATCCCCCTACAATAACTGAGTGGTTAAGAGAAATAAATATAATATAATCGTACGAAAAAACTAAATGGCTTTTGAACCAAGACCTAGACAAATTCCAACATATATGGGACAATTGGATACAATTTTATAAATCTGTAGATTTATCCTAATTAGCTAATACTACAGCCTGATCCCACATTTAGATAACCATCAAATTTTCATCCTGAGGCAAGTCATCTACTCACAAGATTTTCCGTATATTGGCTCAAGGGATTTAATGCCACATGTTTTAAGGTCAACACCATATTGATTTCTCAATATAACATTATTATGCCGGATTGTATTGTTTGAGATGCATTATTATATTAATAGATGTTTCGCATTGTGAAGATGATCTGTTGCCCCCTCCCTTTTTTATTTTTGTACCCTTCCTTCCTTTTTGTTTGTTGGAAAACCCTAAAATAAAGAATTTACAAAAAAAAAAAAAAAAAACTTTCGTTTTTACGGCGTTCACTGTGCGAGTTAAATAATGGTATATTGCAATAGTTCTGACTTTTATGGACACAGCGATACCAATTTTGTTTATTTTTTACATTACTTTAGAGGAAAAATGGGAATAGGTTTTCCTTTTTGGACTAAATATTTCTTAATTTTTTTTCACTAATAATAACTTTATTTACTGTTCTTTTTACACATTTTATTAGTGCCCCTATGGAACTTGAACCAACGATCGTTAGATTGCTGGTACAATACACTGCAATACTAATGTTTTGCAGTATATTGTAAATGTTTACAGGCTTCTGTAACAGCGCGATCGCGGTTCCTGTGCGTTAGTCTCGAGTGTCAGCTATAATACACAGCTGACACCCGCAGCATATGGCGCGGGCTCAGCGTGTGAGCCTGCTCCATACATCACCCCTCCACTACGACATGCTATTAAGTCGTGCTGCGCGAAGAGCGCAGTGGATGGTGCAAAGTGAAAATGTACATTTTCCACTGGTATGCCATTTTAGTGCACAACATGTTGTGCCCAGTTTGTGCCACTGAAGACAAATACCTCATAAAATGTTAATCCGGTTCTCCCGGGTATGGCGATGCCATATCTGTGGACGTAAACGGCTGCTTGGGCATGCTGTAGGGTTCAGAAGGGAGGGAGCGGCATTTGGCTTTTGGAGCGCAGATTTAGCTTGGTAGTGTGGTCATATGTAAGCTGTGTGGGGTACATCAGAGTATATGAAGAGGGTATAATAATGCAGTAAATAAATAATAATCCGCAGATGTGTGGCCAGTGTCGCACTAATAAATGGCGCCCGATCTTATCCGATTTTGGAACACTCTGCACATTTTACGTCGCTTATTCTTATTCTGAGAGCCAGAACTTTTTTATTTTTTCTCCACCGGAGCTGTGTGAGGGCTTATTTGTTGCGGGACAATCTGTACTTTTCATTGGTACCATTTTGGGTACATGCGATTTTTTGATCACTTTTTATTCTTCTTTTTTGTCAAACAAGGTGACTAGAGATGAGCGAACTTTTCAAAAGTTTGGTTCGGCTAGTTCGCCAAATTTCACAAAAAAGTTCGATTCGGACCGAACTAGTTCGGACCGAACCTGTCACTTCCGTGCGCCGAGCATGCTACTGTCCAGGGTGCTGATAGAGTTAATGGGCTGCACTAACTCTTTCAGCAACCTTGACAGTACATGCTCGGCGCGCGGAAAATAAAATTTTAATGTAATAAAAAAATAAAAATAATATGTTCGTACTTACTTTCCTCCTGTCCGGCCTCCAGCGATGACGTTTCATCCCTTTCGCCGCTGCAGCCAATCACAGGCTCTAGTGGCGGTCACGCACGTCAGGATGACGCTTCATCCCACGTGACCGCCTCTGCAGCCAATCACAGGCTGCAGCGGCGACATGGATGAAACGTCATCGGTGGAGGCCGGACAGGAGGAAAGTAAGTATGAACGTATTATTTATTTATTTTGGCATGTATGTATGTTGTCATGTATGTATGTATGTATATATGTGCATGTATGTTTGCATGTATGTTGGCATGTATGTATATATGTGCATGTGTGTATGTATATTTGCATGTATATATTTGCATGTATGTATGTATGTATGTATGTATGTATGTATGTATGTGTGTATGTATGTATGTTGTCATGTATGTATGTATATATGTGCATGTATGTTTGCATGGATGTTGGTATGTATGTATATATGTGCATGTTTGTATGTATATTTGCATGTATATATTTACATGTATGTATGTATGTATGTATGTTTGCATGTGTGTATGTTTGCATGTATGTATGTTGTCATGTATGTATGTATGTATGTTGGCATGTATGTATGTATATATGTGCATGTATGTTTGCATGTATGTATATATGTGCATGTTTGTATGTATATTTGCATGTATATATTTGCATGTATGTATGTATGTATGTTTGCATTTATGTATGTTTGAATGAATGTATGTTTGCATGTACGTATGTTGTCATGTATGTATGTTGTCATGTATGTATGTATATATGTGCATGTATGTTTGCATGTATGTTGGCATGTATGTATATATGTGCATGTTTGTATGTATATTTTCATGTATATATTTGCATGTATGCATGTATGTTGTCATGTATGTATGTATGTTTGCATGTTTTTATTTTTGCATGTATGTTTGCATGTATGTTTATATATATGTGCATGTATGTAATTATGTTTGCATGTATTTATGTTTGCATGTATATTTGTGCATGCTTGTATATATGTATGTATGTATCTTTGCATGTTTGTTTGTATGTATGTATGTTTTCATGTGTGTGTGTATGCATGTATGTATGATAGTTTGCATGTATGTATGTATATATGTGTGTATGTTTGCATGTATATACACTACCGTTCAAAAGTTTAGGGTCACTTAGAAATTTCCTTATTTTTGCAAGAAAAGCACAGATTTTTTCAATGAAGATAACATTAAATTAATCGGAAATACACTCTATACATTGTTAATGTGCTAAATCACTATTCTAGCTGCAAACATCTGGTTTTTAATGCAATATCTACATAGGTGTATATAGGCCCATTTCCAGCAACCATCACTCCAGTGTTCTAATGGTACATTGTGTTTGCTAACTGTGTTAGAAGGCTAATGGATGATTAGAAAATACTTGAAAACCCTTGTGCAATTATGTTAGCACCGCTGTAAACAATTTTGCTGTTTAGAGGAGCTATAAAACTGACCTTCCTTTGAGCTAGTTGAGAATCTGGAGCATTACATTTGTGGGTTGGATTAAACCCTCAAAATGGCTAGAAAAAGAGAGCTTTCATGTGAAACTCGACAGTCTATTCTTGTTCTTAGAAATCAAGGCTATTCCATGCGAGAAATTGCCAAGAAACTGAAGATTTCCTGCAACGGTGTGTACTACTCCCTTCAGAGGACAGCACAAACAGACTCTAACCAGAGTAGAAAGAGAAGTGGGAGGCCCCGCTGCACAACTGAGCAACAAGACAAGTACATTAGAGTCTCTAGTTTGAGAAATAGACGCCTCACAGGTCCTCAACTGGCAGCTTCATTAAATAGTACCCGCAAAACGGCAGTGTCAACGTCTACAGTGAAGAGGCGACTCCGGGATGCTGGCCTTCAGGGCAGAGTGGCAAAGAAAAAGCCATATCTGAGACTGGCTAATAAAAGGAAAAGATGAATATGGGCAAAAGCACACAGACATTGGACAGAGGAAGATTGGAAAAAAGTGTTATGGACAGACGAATCGAAGTTTGAGGTGTTTGGATCACACAGAAGAACATTTGTGAGACGCAGAACAACTGAAAAGATGCTGGAAGAGTGCCTGACGCCATCTGTCAAGCATGGTGGAGGTAATGTGATGGTCTGGGGTTGCTTTAGTGCTGGTAAAGTGGGAGATTTGTACAAGGTAAAAGAGATTTTGAATAAGGAAGGCTATCACTCCATTTTGTAACGCCATGCCATACCCTGTGGACAGCGCTTGATTGGAGCCAATTTCATCCTACAACAGGACAATGACCCAAAGCACACCTCCAAATTATGCACGAACTATTTAGGGAAGAAGCAGGCAGCTGGTATTTTATCTGTAATGGAGTGGCCAGCGCAGTCACCAGATCTCAACCCCATAGAGCTATTGTGGGAGCAGCTTGACCGTATGGTACGCAAGAAGTGCCCATCAAGCCAATCCAACTTGTGGGAGGGGCTTCTGGAAGCATGGGGTGAAATTTCTCCCGATTACCTCAGCAAATTAACAGCTAGAATGCCAAAGGTCTGCAATGCTGTAATTGCTGCAAATGGAGCATTCTTTGACAAAATCAAAGTTTGAAGGAGAAAATTATTATTTCAAATAAAAATCATTATTTCTAACCTTGTCAATGTCTTGACTATATTTTCTAGTCATTTTGCAACTCATTTGATAAATATAAGTGTGAGTTTTCATGGAAAACACAAAATTGTCTGGGTGACCCCAAACTTTTGAATGGTAGTGTATGTGCATGCTTGTATGTTTGTATGTATGTTTGTTTGTATATATGTCTGTATGGCCATGTATGATACTGGCTGCTGGCGCCCTGTATCTAAGTCAACTTCGCGGCAGGCTTCTATACATGGTATAACAGTCAGTATCACACATTAAAGTGAATCTAAGCCTACGACATGTTTTATTTCATTTTTTTTTTTTTTTTTTTTACAGGTTTGGTGTTTGGACTACGTCGGTTTCGAGGACTACTTCGATGACGTTTTTTTTTTTCTACAATAAAATGGTTAATGAGGGTTGTGTTGGGGGTGCTTTATTTCAATCAAATATTTTATCTATATGTTTGTCTTTTTCTTTTCAAATTTTATTACTACCACTTTAGTAATGGCCGCTGTCTGAGTGACAACATCCATTACTAAGGCGAGGCTTAGTGTTAGCCGGTACAGAGGCTAACACTAACCACCATTATTACCCCGGTACCCACCACCACCAGGGGTGCCGGGAAGAGCCAGGTACGATCCAGTACCCGACTATCTGTTGTGATGGTCGGGCTCTGGGGCGGCCGCAGGCTGGTATTATGAGGCTGGGAAGGGACAAAACCAGTGGCCCTTCCCACCCATGTAATGCCAGACTGCTGCGGCCTTGTATATGGCTGGTTATTAAAAATGTGGGGGACCCAACGTCTATTGTTAAATTTGTTAAATTCAACAAAAAAAAAAACGACGTGGGGTCCCCCCCATTTTTATAACCAGCCCGATACAACACAGCAGCAGCAGCCTAGCATTACAAGGGTGGGAAGGTCCACTGTTTTTGGCCCTTCCCAGCCTCATAATACCAGCCTACGGCCGCCCCAGTACCCGACCATCACAACAGATGGTCGGGTACTGGATCATACCAAGCTCTTCCCGGCACCCCTGGTGGCGGTGGGTACCGGGGTAATAATGGGTGGTTAGTGCTAGCCTCTGCACCGGCTAACACTAAGTACCGCCTTAATAATGGACGCTGTCAATCAGCCAACTGCCATTATCTAGGCACTAATAAAGTTTAAAAAAAACCACAAAGACCATTCTTTTTTATTGAAATAAGAAATCCCCAACAAAACCCTCGTTAACCATTTTATTAAAATTTGAAAAAACGTAGATCTACGCAGTAGTCCAACGAATCGAAGATGTAGTCCAATCGGTACATCAAAATCTGCAACAACATAAAAAAACAGTTATCAATGTGAACAATACCAATACTTCTACTCACCTACACACATATATACACGCACACACACACACAAACAAACAACCATACACAAACACACACATATACACAAACACACATATACACAAACACACACACATAAACACACACCCATATACACACATATACACAAACACACACATATACATCTACACAAATACACAAACACACCCATATATACACAAACACACATAAACACACATATACACAAACACACATATAAAAACAGACAAAGACACATACCCAAACACACACACTGTTTCTTTTAAATGCTGCTGGGGAACCCGCTCGATCCACTATATAAGGCTGCGCTATAGTGCAGCATTTAAAAGAAACAGGATCCTGACCTGTCCATAGAGTTTAAGGCAGCACAGAGTATTTCAGGAGATGAGCCTGCAGATTCAGTGCTGCTGTGAACTCTGCTCTTACCATTACGTAGCTCTCAGTCTGTTACCTCTCCTCCACTCCTGTCCTCAAGAACACCTTCACATGATTGGCAAGTCACCACGTAATGGTAAGAGCAGAGTTCACAGCAGCACAGAGTATTTCAGGAGATGAGCGTGCGGATCTTGTGCGGGGTGGTGACTTGCCAATCATGTGAAGGTGTTATTGAGGACAGGAGTGGAGGAGAGGTAACAGACTAAGCTACGTAATGGTAAGAGCAGAGTTCACAACAGCACAGAATCTGCACGCTCCTCTCCTGAAATATTCTGTGCTGCTGTGAACTCTGCTCTTACCATTATGTAGCTCTCAGTCTGTTACCTCTCCTCCACTCCTGTCCTCAAGAACACCTTCACATGATTGGCAAGTCACCACCGCGCACAAGATCCGCACGCTCATCTCCTGATATACTCTGCTGCTGTGAACTCTGCTCTTACCGTTACGTGGTGACTTGCCAATCATGAAGGTGTTATTGAGGACAGTAGTGGAGGAGAGGTAACAGACTGAGAGCTACGTAATACCCTTAGGGTATGTTCACACGCACTAATTACGGACGTAATTCGGGCGTTTTTGCCCCGAATTACGTCCGAAAATAGCGCCTCAATAGCGCTGACAAACATCTGCCCATTGAAAGCAATGGGCAGACGTTTGTCTGTTCACACGAGGCATATATTTACGCGCCGCTGTCAAATGACGGCGCGTAAATAGACGCCCGCGTCAAAGAAGTGACCTGTCACTTCTTTGGCCGTAATTGGAGCCGTTATTCATTGACTCCAATGAATAGCAGCGCCAATTACGTCCGTAATGGACGCGGCGTTCAAGCGCCTGCACATGCCGTAACGGCTGAAATTACGGGGATGCTTTCAGGCGGAAACATCCCCGCAATTTCAGCCGTAACGGACGCTGTCGTGTGAACATACCCTTATAATGACAGCACGGCTCGCAAAAGCGGCCGGCTGTGCATGCTTGTATATATGTATGTATGTATCTTTGCATGTTTGTTTGTATGTATGTATGTTTTCATGTGTGTGTGTATGCATGTATGTATGATAGTTTGCATGTATGTATGTATATATGTGTGTATGTTTGCATGTATATACACTACCGTTCAAAAGTTTAGGGTCACTTAGAAATTTCCTTATTTTTGCAAGAAAAGCACAGATTTTTTCAATGAAGATAACATTAAATTAATCGGAAATACACTCTATACATTGTTAATGTGCTAAATCACTATTCTAGCTGCAAACGTCTGGTTTTTAATGCAATATCTACATAGGTGTATATAGGCCCATTTCCAGCAACCATCACTCCAGTGTTCTAATGGTACATTGTGTTTGCTAACTGTGTTAGAAGGCTAATGGATGATTAGAAACTACTTGAAAACCCTTGTGCAATTATGTTAGCACCGCTGTAAACAATTTTGCTGTTTAGAGGAGCTATAAAACTGACCTTCCTTTGAGCTAGTTGAGAATCTGGAGCATTACATTTGTGGGTTGGATTAAACCCTCAAAATGGCTAGAAAAAGAGAGCTTTCATGTGAAACTCGACAGTCTATTCTTGTTCTTAGAAATCAAGGCTATTCCATGCGAGAAATTGCCAAGAAACTGAAGATTTCCTGCAACGGTGTGTACTACTCCCTTCAGAGGACAGCACAAACAGACTCTAACCAGAGTAGAAAGAGAAGTGGGAGGCCCCGCTGCACAACTGAGCAACAAGACAAGTACATTAGAGTCTCTAGTTTGAGAAATAGACGCCTCACAGGTCCTCAACTGGCAGCTTCATTAAATAGTACCCGCAAAACGGCAGTGTCAACGTCTACAGTGAAGAGGCGACTCCGGGATGCTGGCCTTCAGGGCAGAGTGGCAAAGAAAAAGCCATATCTGAGACTGGCTAATAAAAGGAAAAGATGAATATGGGCAAAAGCACACAGACATTGGACAGAGGAAGATTGGAAAAAAGTGTTATGGACAGACGAATCGAAGTTTGAGGTGTTTGGATCACACAGAAGAACATTTGTGAGACGCAGAACAACTGAAAAGATGCTGGAAGAGTGCCTGACGCCATCTGTCAAGCATGGTGGAGGTAATGTGATGGTCTGGGGTTGCTTTAGTGCTGGTAAAGTGGGAGATTTGTACAAGGTAAAAGAGATTTTGAATAAGGAAGGCTATCACTCCATTTTGTAACGCCATGCCATACCCTGTGGACAGCGCTTGATTGGAGCCAATTTCATCCTACAACAGGACAATGACCCAAAGCACACCTCCAAATTATGCACGAACTATTTAGGGAAGAAGCAGGCAGCTGGTATTTTATCTGTAATGGAGTGGCCAGCGCAGTCACCAGATCTCAACCCCATAGAGCTATTGTGGGAGCAGCTTGACCGTATGGTACGCAAGAAGTGCCCATCAAGCCAATCCAACTTGTGGGAGGAGCTTCTGGAAGCATGGGGTGAAATTTCTCCCGATTACCTCAGCAAATTAACAGCTAGAATGCCAAAGGTCTGCAATGCTGTAATTGCTGCAAATGGAGCATTCTTTGACAAAATCAAAGTTTGAAGGAGAAAATTATTATTTCAAATAAAAATCATTATTTCTAACCTTGTCAATGTCTTGACTATATTTTCTAGTCATTTTGCAACTCATTTGATAAATATAAGTGTGAGTTTTCATGGAAAACACAAAATTGTCTGGGTGACCCCAAACTTTTGAATGGTAGTGTATGTGCATGCTTGTATGTTTGTATGTATGTTTGTTTGTATATATGTCTGTATGGCCATGTATGATACTGGCTGCTGGCGCCCTGTATCTAAGTCAACTTCGCGGCAGGCTTCTATACATGGTATAACAGTCAGTATCACACATTAAAGTGAATCTAAGCCTACGACATGTTTTATTTCATTTTTTTTTTTTTTTTTTTACAGGTTTGGTGTTTGGACTACGTCGGTTTCGAGGACTACTTCGATGACGTTTTTTTTTTTCTACAATAAAATGGTTAATGAGGGTTGTGTTGGGGGTGCTTTATTTCAATCAAATATTTTATCTATATGTTTGTCTTTTTCTTTTCAAATTTTATTACTACCACTTTAGTAATGGCCGCTGTCTGAGTGACAACATCCATTACTAAGGCGAGGCTTAGTGTTAGCCGGTACAGAGGCTAACACTAACCACCATTATTACCCCGGTACCCACCACCACCAGGGGTGCCGAGAAGAGCCAGGTACGATCCAGTACCCGACTATCTGTTGTGATGGTCGGGCTCTGGGGCGGCCGCAGGCTGGTATTACGAGGCTGGGAAGGGACAAAACCAGTGGCCCTTCCCACCCATGTAATGCCAGACTGCTGCGGCCTTGTATATGGCTGGTTATTAAAAATGTGGGGGACCCAACGTCTATTGTTAAATTTGTTAAATTCAACAAAAAAAAAAACGACGTGGGGTCCCCCCCATTTTTATAACCAGCCCGATACAACACAGCAGCAGCAGCCTAGCATTACAAGGGTGGGAAGGTCCACTGTTTTTGGCCCTTCCCAGCCTCATAATACCAGCCTACGGCCGCCCCAGTACCCGACCATCACAACAGATGGTCGGGTACTGGATCATACCAAGCTCTTCCCGGCACCCCTGGTGGCGGTGGGTACCGGGGTAATAATGGGTGGTTAGTGCTAGCCTCTGCACCGGCTAACACTAAGTACCGCCTTAATAATGGACGCTGTCAATCAGCCAACTGCCATTATCTAGGCACTAATAAAGTTTAAAAAAAACCACAAAGACCATTCTTTTTTATTGAAATAAGAAATCCCCAACAAAACCCTCGTTAACCATTTTATTAAAATTTGAAAAAACGTAGATCTACGCAGTAGTCCAACGAATCGAAGATGTAGTCCAATCGGTACATCAAAATCTGCAACAACATAAAAAAACAGTTATCAATGTGAACAATACCAATACTTCTACTCACCTACACACATATATACACGCACACACACACAAACAAACAACCATACACAAACACACACATATACACAAACACACATATACACAAACACACACACATAAACACACACCCATATACACACATATACACAAACACACACATATACATCTACACAAATACACAAACACACCCATATATACACAAACACACATAAACACACATATACACAAACACACATATAAAAACAGACAAAGACACATACCCAAACACACACACTGTTTCTTTTAAATGCTGCTGGGGAACCCGCTCGATCCACTATATAAGGCTGCGCTATAGTGCAGCATTTAAAAGAAACAGGATCCTGACCTGTCCATAGAGTTTAAGGCAGCACAGAGTATTTCAGGAGATGAGCCTGCAGATTCAGTGCTGCTGTGAACTCTGCTCTTACCATTACGTAGCTCTCAGTCTGTTACCTCTCCTCCACTCCTGTCCTCAAGAACACCTTCACATGATTGGCAAGTCACCACGTAATGGTAAGAGCAGAGTTCACAGCAGCACAGAGTATTTCAGGAGATGAGCGTGCGGATCTTGTGCGGGGTGGTGACTTGCCAATCATGTGAAGGTGTTATTGAGGACAGGAGTGGAGGAGAGGTAACAGACTGAGCTACGTAATGGTAAGAGCAGAGTTCACAACAGCACAGAATCTGCACGCTCCTCTCCTGAAATATTCTGTGCTGCTGTGAACTCTGCTCTTACCATTATGTAGCTCTCAGTCTGTTACCTCTCCTCCACTCCTGTCCTCAAGAACACCTTCACATGATTGGCAAGTCACCACCGCGCACAAGATCCGCACGCTCATCTCCTGAAATACTCTGCTGCTGTGAACTCTGCTCTTACCGTTACGTGGTGACTTGCCAATCATGAAGGTGTTATTGAGGACAGTAGTGGAGGAGAGGTAACAGACTGAGAGCTACGTAATACCCTTAGGGTATGTTCACACGCACTAATTACGGACGTAATTCGGGCGTTTTTGCCCCGAATTACGTCCGAAAATAGCGCCTCAATAGCGCTGACAAACATCTGCCCATTGAAAGCAATGGGCAGACGTTTGTCTGTTCACACGAGGCATATATTTACGCGCCGCTGTCAAATGACGGCGCGTAAATAGACGCCCGCGTCAAAGAAGTGACCTGTCACTTCTTTGGCCGTAATTGGAGCCGTTATTCATTGACTCCAATGAATAGCAGCGCCAATTACGTCCGTAATGGACGCGGCGTTCAAGCGCCTGCACATGCCGTAACGGCTGAAATTACGGGGATGCTTTCAGGCGGAAACATCCCCACAATTTCAGCCGTAACGGACGCTGTCGTGTGAACATACCCTTATAATGACAGCACGGCTCGCAAAAGCGGCCGGCTGCCCGTGGCCGGCCGTGCTCGTAATTACGAGTCGTAATTACGAGCACGGCCCGTAAAATAAAAAAATAGAACATGTTCTATCTTTTTAACGGCACGGGCACCTTCCCGTGAGAAAACGGGAAGGTACCCGTGGCTAACAGAAGTCTATGGGCCCGCTATTTCGGGTCGTAATTACGACCCGTAATAACGGGTGTTTTTACGGTCGTGTGCATGAGGCCCCGTAATGACGGGTGGCTACATGTGTGCACCCGTCATCACGGCAGCGTTGCTAGGCGACGTCAGTAAATAGTCACTCTCCAGGGTGCTGAAAGAGTTAACTGTTCGGCAGTAACTGTTTCAGCACCCTGGACAGTGATTACCGATCACAATATAGAGTACCTGTAAAAAAAAAAAGACGTTCATACTTACCGGGAACTCCCTGCTTCCTCCAGTCCGGTCTCCTGGCCGTTGCCTTGGTGACGCGTCCCTCGCGACATCCGGCCCGACATTCCTTGATGACGATGCAGCCCATGTGAGCGCTGCAGCCAATCACGGGCTACAGAGGCCTCTGCAGCCAATCACAGGCTGCAGAGGCCTCTGCAGCCAATCACAGGCTGCCGCGTATGAAAAGAAGGTCGGACTGGAGGAAGAAGAGGGACTCGTCACCAAGACAACGACCAGGTACGTATGAAATGCTTTTTATTTTATTTTTAATCAGCAGCCTCTTTTCTCTATCAGTGATTGATAGAGATAAGTGGCTGCCGATTTGTATAATATTTTTGACCGGGTTCGGTCAAAACGGGTTCGGCCGAACCCGGTGAAGTTCGGATTCGCTGCGAACTGAACTTTTCCGGAAGTTCGGACCGAAACCGGGTTCGGTTGTCCCGGTTCGCTCATCTCTAAAGGTGACCAACAACCATCAATTCTGACAATGTTTTTTATTCTTTTTTTACCGCGTTCACCCTGGGCTATAAATTACATTTTTCCTTTATTCTGCGGGTCGGTACGATTACGGCGATACGATATGTATATAGTCTGCGCAGTAAAATCACTTTTTTATAAAATAATTTATTTTTTGTGTCACCATATTCTGAGCGCCATAACTTTTTTATTTTTCATTCTAAAAATCTGTGTAAGGGCTGTTTTTTTGCGGAACGGGTTGTAGTTTTTATTGGTACTATTTTGGGATACATGCGACTATTTGATCACTTCTTATTCTATATTTTGGGGTGGTGACCAAAAAAATAGTGATTCTAGCATTGTGTTTTACTTTTTTTTGCGGTAAAATTAATGTTATAGTTTTATAGTTGGGGTCGTTATGAACGTGGTGATACCAAATATGTGTACTTTTTTAACGTGTTAATTTATTTCCTATAATAAAAAACTTATAGTAAAAAAGCATTTTTTGTTTTTGCAACTTATAACTTTTATTTTTACACCATTATAAAACATTTTTATCAACTTTTTTTAAACTTTTGTTTTTGTCCCACTAGGGGACTTGAAGACTTGCAGCTCTGCTCGCTGCTAGAATACATTACACTACCTAGGTAGTATTCTAACTGTCAGTTTGACACTGACAGTGACGTAATAAGAAGCCTATGAGGACCAGCCTCCAGTTGCCATGCCAACCATCGGCAGCCCCTGAAATCGCATTGTGGGGGCTGCTGATGTGCTACAAGCCACCTAAATGCGGCAATCGCAATCAATCGCTGCATGTAAAGGGTTAATTGCCAAAATCAGCAGTGATGGGCCACTGATCGGCAACAGGGAGAGCAGGGCAGACACCCTGCACAGTTAACCGCTGCTGCAGTGTAACGCCGTGCGGCGGTTAACAGTTAAAGTACGGGCGTAACTGCGCGTCAAGGTGCGCTAACTAACTGCTCGCCTGGACGTGCAGTTACATCAAGTTGCGGGAAGGGGTTAAAGGCTATGTACACCTTTGAAATCATTTTCTATTTTTGTTTATATATATCAGTGTGTTTTGTGCAACTTTTTAAATAGTTTTTATTAAAAGTTATTTTTACTTTTGCTTTTTATCCTGTATACAGAGCAGCTGTATTTTGCGCTGACACCTGAATTCGTCAGGTCAGCGGCACTGACGGGTTCAGTGTCAGCGGGTGTTTTGTCAGAGACACGCAGGATCAAGCTGTTACCGATCACATCTAAGTTCATAGGAATTCAGGTCTCAGCGCACGATGCAGCTGCTCTGTATACAGGATACAAAGCAGCTGTATCTCAAAAATGAAAAATAATTTTTAATAAATAGTATTTAGAAAGTTGCACAAAACACACTGATACACATTTTTTTTTTTTTTTACTATTTCAAAGGTGTACATAGGCTTTAAGTCAGATGCCAACGTTTTATCCATATGGACCTGCCCATTCAGTTGAAGTTTTAGCGGATGCACAACACAGCAGATACCTACATTATTTCATTTATAGGAACGTTTTATATGTTGGCACAGAATCATCTACTCATAAATGATATGGGTTACTCACATTCATAAATTTAAAGGGGAAACATGAGGTTTGGCTCTTGTAATTGTGTTTCCCTATTCTAATATATACTGATACTGTTACGAGAAATAACAGTTTATCCCAAATGTAGTTTTCATTCTACCATATCACAATATCAACCATATTATCCAAATGATCCCTCATTATTTGAATTAGCTCTTGTATTTTTTGCCTATATAAGTGGACTGAACAACTTTCTTTCGTTTGATGGTTTTATGTTTCTTTTCAGTAAAGTACCTTTTTACTGTATCATAAAATATAAATATGTCTGTAACATGCGGGTCACAACACTATTCAACACTCACCAAATGTGGACCTTATGTAGAGTATTTCACTTTATTAAACACTGCGGAGATGGAGAGTTCTCAGAGTTTCCACTTTCTGCTGTTATTATTATTTCTTTGGTTGTTTGCTGCCTTAGGCGGAATTCACACGACAGGGTTTCCCGGCCGGGTGACGGCCGTTCATAAATCGGCCGTCACCCGGCTACATTAGGAACAATAGACCCCTAATGGGGCTATTCACACGACCGATTTTTTGATGGGCCGGGAAAACCGTCCGTCAAAAAATGGGACATGCCCTATTTTCGGCCGGGTACCCGGTCGCCCGGCTCCCATAGAAGTCTATGGGGCCGGGTAATACACGGCCATCACCGGAATGTGTCCCGAGTGATGGCCGGGTCTACCGTCGCTCGCGCACTCTCTCCTCCTCCTCACAGCGCAGAGTGCATGTGAGGAGGAGGAGTGTATCCCATTCAGAAGAAGCACTGTATGCTGGAGGTAACACTTTGGGGGTACTGCTGTAGCGAGGCCCCTGCTCTGCTATGTGCAGGGGTACTGTGTGGCAGGGCTGGGGTGTACAGCAGGTGGAAGGGGGCGCTGTGATGGCTCCCTTCCCAAATCTCCCTGGCCCGGTGAATCAGCCTCCTTTCCGCCCTGGCGCTTCTTCAGGCATAGCTACAGCTATAGCAGCCATAGCGGCTGCTAGCGGCGACACCTACCATGGCCGATGGCGCCGCTAGCAGCTGCTGCGGCTGCTACTGCTGTAGCTTCGTCCCTGCTCTATGTGCTAGCCCCACTTTAGCTCCCTGAAGGAGCGGAATCCCTGTGTGTTCGGGGATTCCGCTCCTGGACAGAGCGCTTGATGTCTCTGTCCATATATGTGTGGCATCAGGGGAAACTCCTGAAGTGGAATCACCGGCCACATGGAGATTCCCTATCCAGATATGGACAGAGACATCAAGCGCTCTGTCCAGGGGGACATACATGCTTGGTAGACATGGCATGAACAGATGGAGGTGAGGAGGAAATAAACACAAACTCCATATAAACAGACGTTTTTGGAAATTCCTGTGCTTGATAGACCTGGAATGAACAGTATCTATGTGTAGTTTCATTAGGCATCTGTTGCTATGGAATATGTGTTCATTTCACTATAAACTTCATTTATATCCTATTGAATCCTATCCAATGAAATGCAGCTGAGGGATCAGACAAAGCTCTCTATACTCTGTAAGCAAGTGAAAAAGGTTGACTGGCAATCATGTGACCTTACTGGCTGTGTTTATAGTGGGTTGACTCAAAAAAACAATTGACAAATGAAATTCATCCGATTAAAAAACGGTTAGGGAAAGAAACGGATGCAAATTGGGTCCAAATCGTCCGGTAAAAACGGCAACACGACCCGGAACGGAATCGGAACGGATACAAACCGGATGCAAACCGGCCTGGAAAATCTGCCAAAAACGGCCGATTTTCCCGGCCGACACTCGGACCCTGTCATGTGAATGAGGCCTTATACAGACAGAGTGTGTGTCACCATATGGTGCCTATGAATAACGCAAAATACGAATAATACTGCAGAGATATTCTTCACTATAAACAATGTTTTTAGGGTAGAATACTTCTGTAATATGGCATCTGATGGAGCACAACACACTTTTTTTTTGTCAGATCATATGTCAGACCCATATGAAAACAGAGCAATACGGAGGTCCAACATGGCCCTATAGACTTATGGTCACTGTATTATGGCTCTGTACATCTCTTCAGAGCTGTAATACAGTAACTATTCATTACTTTACCTTGACATTTGTTTGCTAATGTTTGAGCATAGCCTGACAAAGTAAAACACTAAACAATACTATGCGTATTTCTTTTATTTCCCACTAACATGATCTGCTGGTTGTTATTTTAGTTGACTTCATGTTTGGGTGACGATCCTTTGAATAAATGTAACTGTATGTAAGAAGTGGTCACAGGAAGTTTTATCTGCTACACAGTTGACTGATTTTCATGGCTACATGGCAAGGTCCCACGTACTTAGCTAAAAAAAAAACATGGTTAGCCTGCACCACAAACATTTTTTGTTTCTGGAGATAAAACAAGAAGGGGGGAGGGGTTGCTCTCTGTGTATTGTGAGGGAGACTTGATGAGACATTGGGGATAATTTATTAAGCCAAATCTTCCAGAATTTTGTCACAAATTGTGCCAAATAGTGGAGTACAAACTTATTATGTGGGCTAGAGCCTTATTACACATGCCTCAATATTTTTTAGAAGTGTCTTGAAAAATAGGTTGTGGCTAAAAATGGTCAGAAAGTGTGAAAAATGTATTAAAAATGAGCACTATGGTTTCACAGGATTTTTTTTTGTAAATGTTTGCCAGCCATGAGGTGACGCAAGGGAAGAGTCTAAAAGTGTCTAACACACCTCGAGAGTTAGGCAGGAAAATCTACGGGAGAATTGCGGTCCCATTCATTCCTATATGCCCATGCACACGACCGTAGTTTCCACGGTCCGTGCATGGCCCAGGAGCCTGGACCGCAGAAAGAATGGACATGTCTTATTACGGCCGTGTTCTGGCGGTGCAGGCTCGTAGAAAAAATAGAAGCGGCCAAGTGCACGGCCCGCGATTTGCGGGCGGCTTGCGGGTGACACTCCGCGGCTGGCTGACTTGAAAATCATGGCCATGCACATGGCTACGGTCATGTGCATGAGACCTTATGCCAAACATATGAAGCCTCGTGCGCCATTATGATCACTTGCAATTTGCACCATTTTCATAACTTGTAAGTTCATGCATTAAACAAATATTGATAACCCTTCTTCATTATATAGCAATGACCATATCAAAAAATCAATCTTAGTTTGTATTGCTCATTATTTCATTCTTATTAATATCAGGAAATAAAGCTGGATTCGTTTTTAGGACATTTTACTTATGTCTATGTTGAGGTAATTGTGGTGGTGGAGGGTGCAAGAAAATTCCTGGAACTGCAGCATAAGACGTAAAATGATCATTTGAGTTGTGTGTCAACATTGCTTTCATCATCAGTGCTAAGCATCTCTAGGAAGAAGGCTATAGATGATTCTTAGTAAAAAAAAAAATCATTCAGGCCCACTGGTCTCTGCATTTTAGGTCATATCACTGCTAAATATACAGCAGTTTATAGGACATATAATGAACACTACGCACTGGAAGCATTCTAAGGGTATGTGCACACGCTAGCTGGCTTTTACGGCTGAAATTACAGACTGTTTTCAGGAGAAAACAGCTGCCTCGTTTCAGCCGTAAATGCTCCTCCTCGTATTATGCGAGGCGTCTGTGACGCTCGTAAATCATGAGCTGCTCTTCATTGAGTTCAATGAAGAACGGCTCAAATTACGTTGCAAAGAAGTGCCCTGCATATAATGTGTCCTGCACTTCTTTGCCGAGGCCGTCAATTTACGCGTCGTCGTTTGACAGCTGTCAAACGACGACGCGTAAATTACAGGTCGTCTGCACAGTACGTCGGCAAACCCATTCAAATGAATGGGCAGATGTTTGCCGACGTATTGTAGCCTTATTTTCAGACGTAAAACGAGGCATAATACGCCTCTTTTACGTCTGAAAATAGGTCGTGTGAACTCAGTCTATAAAGAGAATGTATATAATTTTCAGGAAGTCTCCAATGAGTTTGGATTCCTCCTAACATGACTATTTGAAAGTGTCCATACTGAGAAAATTATACTCATAAACAAAACAGAGACCAGGGGCGTTTCTAGGGTCTTAAAAGATCAGCGGCACAAGCCCCAAGACATATATGAAAAATATAGATTTTTTTTCATATATATCGGATAGCATATCTAGAAGACTAAGGCTCCGATAGCTGCACAACTGGATAGAATTGGATGCATTGTCTCAGCAGACAGTACCATACATGATAGGCTTAGATACATGGCCCCAGTAGTCAGTATCATACATGATAGACTTAGATACAGGGCCCCAGTCAGTGGCGGATTAAGTAGAACATGCGCCCTGAGCTGTTACCCAAACTTGGGCCCCCCTTCCGCACCGCCGCCTTGCTGCGCCGTAACTATTTTTAACACTACATTTTTGGGCAAGCATTAACAAATAGTTGTTACGATTCCCCTTGTCACAGGGCTGTGTCCCTACATACTGACAGTATCACACTGTGCAGGGACACGTTCTCCTGACAAGGGAAATTGCCTATCAGTCCTAGACTGCAGAAAGACTTTTTGTGAAATACAAGGATTTCCTATAATAAACATGTCAGGAGAGGTGACAGATTCTCTATAAATCTGGTGACTCACAGGTGATGACGTCTCAGATTCTAGTAGTTTTTTTCCTCTTTTCTTCTCCATCCGGTCCAGAGCCCATGACGACTTCTCCCGGCCATGACTCATTTCAGCAGAATTTGCCACTCAGATGTCTTCGGCTCCTCAATTTTCCAATATTTCCACACCTATAAGCGAAAATAAAGTTATCATGGTGCCACATACTGTGCCCCTAAATATAATAGCACCAAACACTGCACGCCTGAATATAATAATACCACACACTGTAAAACACCACATACACACAGCCCCCTGTACATAGTGCCACACACAGCCCCTGTAGATATTACACACCCCCATAGATAGCGCCACACACAGCCCCTGTAGATATCACACATCCCCCCGTAGAGAGCGTTACACACAGCCCCCCTGTAGAGAGCGCCACACAGCCCTCCCCCTCTTGTAAATAACACCAAAAAGACCCCCTATAAAGAGCGCCACACACATACCGCTGTGGATAGAGCTACACAGCCCCCCTTATATATAGTGCTACACAGCCCTCCCCTTTGTACATAGTGTCACACAGCGCGCCCCCTTGTATATAGTGTCACACAGCGCTCCTCCCTTTGTATATAGTGTCACACAGCGCTCCCCCTTTGTATATAGGGCCACACAGCGCTCCCCCTTGCATATAGAGCCACATAGCACCCCCCCTTGTATATAGTGACACAGAGCACTCCCCCCCCTTTGTATACAGGCTCACACAGCACTACCCCCTTGTATATAGGGCCACCCAGCACTCCCCCTTGTATATAGTGTAACGGAGCAATCCCCCCCTCCTTGAATATATATACAGCGATAGTCTCCAGCTAAACAAATATATACAGTTTACTAACCTTACCCCGTGGCGGCCGCTCCAGCTGGACGCGTGTGAATCCTCTGGACTAGACGCATGCGCAGACCGGCGTGATGCAGGACCTCATCACGCCGGCCTGAGCAGGGAGGCTTCCCAGCACCTTATAGGCTGCAGGCCTAACGTGGCCTGCAGCCTATAATATTCATTTGTATCTAAGTCCTAAGGACTCAGATACAAATGAATGTGGCTGCCGCTAGCATCGGGGCCCCCTCCGGTGCTAGCGATTCCACCGGGCATGAGGGGGTCCGTGCGATCATGTGCGGTTCGGCCGGCCATCGGCCCCCTGGGAGCCTTGGGCCCCGGGCGGCCGCCCGAACCGCCCTAATGATAATCCGCCACTGGCCCCAGTAGTAAGTATCCTTGTACTAACATATGTCTACCCCCCCAAAAAAGGTAGGCTTAGATCCAGGACCCCAGCAGACAGTAATCTTATACTGCATAAGATTACTGTCTGCTGGGGCCCTGTATACAAGCCTAACATGTGGTAGGATTAGATACAGGGTACATGTGTGATACTGAATGTTAGACCCTATATCTAAGCCTACCACAAGGCAGGCTTAGATACAGGACCCCAGCAGACCATAACGTTACACTTACCCTCCTCTTCGGCTCCAGGTGCAGTGGGTGTCCCTACACCATCTAGTGTCGTGACGTTATCCGTGGCCACAGCGTCGTGACGTCATGACACGAGTAGACATCAGGACTTCCGCTGCATTCAGGAAGGAAGATGGGTAAGTATGTGTCGTTACTATAGTAACAGGGGCCCGTGTATTTTATTACATAGTCCCAAATTACTATAGCAACCTTTATAGAGGCGGCGCGGGCAGTGGCGACTCGGTCGCAATCGTGACTGCTGCAACCCGGTCGCAATTGCGACTGCTGCGACCCAAATGTGGCAGTTGCCGGGGATCCGGGGCACTGGGCTAGCAATGCCACTGATGGAGACCTTTATTTAGTTGTTCGTCACTTATAGCTACTACTTCTACTATTCATTTTATGTTGCCATTTTCTAATGTTTATGAGCAGATAAATTATAGTACAGGAAGCAACAGTTGGGCTAAACTATAGAGCTCTACCGGGAATACTCGTTAATGGCTGAATACTGAATGAGTATGGAAATGCACAGTAATGGTATTAAAGCTAGCATCAATCACTGACCAAACATAATGTGGGACAATGAAAGGTGTTGGAATAATTAAAGCCCACAATCACATGAAATTTATTTTTGGAATTACCTGTGGTATTAGCAGAAGTATACAAAGTGAAGAAATGCATGGCATTGAGACCCACTGATATACGTAGTAACATAATTTGTAAGGCTGAAAAAAAGACAACTCCATCCAATTCAGCTTATTATACTGCAATGCTGATCTAGAGAAAGGAAAAAAAAACAAAAAAACATGAGGCAAAATGCCAATATTTCTCATCTTAGGGACAAAAATTAATTCTCGCCTCTAAATATTATCGAAAAAAAATCCCTGGATCAACAACCCATTTCCATTCATCTAGTACTCGTGACTTGTAATATTATTACACTCAAGAAAGTCATCCAGGCCCCTTTTGAATGGTTTTAGGGAATTCATCATGGCAACTTTCTCTGTCAGAGAGTTTCATAGTACACTGCTCTTACAGTAAAGAACCCCTTTCTATGTCATTGTATAAACCTTCATTACTCTAGACAGAAAGGATGAATACATCATGAGAGAGATCTTTGTATTGACATTTCATATATTTATACATAGTAACTACGTCACCCCTCAGTTGTCTTTAATAACCCTAATTTTGATCATCTTTCTGAGTACTATAATCCACCCTATACATTTATTACTTTAGTTGACTGCCTTTGAACCCGCTCAGGCTCTACTCTATCTTACTTGTACACTGGTGCCTAAAACATTAAGCAATATTCCATGTGCGGTCTGACTAGTAATTTAAAATGGTAGAACTATGTTTCTCGTTATGTGCATCTATGTCCTTTTTGTTTCATCCAATTTATTTGTCTTGGCAGCAGCTGCCTGATACTGGATGTCCGCAGTTATGTAGTCCACATATATAGGAGGAACATATAAAGTTCTCAAGAAAACATCTGATATGGGCCAAGTAGAAATCATTGTATACTAGAACCAATTCCTTACAACATAGGGTCTAGCTGTAAAGAAATACAACCTGACCGGTACTTGGTAGAACACTGATGAAATATCTAGCATGTAGAGATGTAAATGAGGTAAAGAACAGATTTTCCCAGGCTATGTTGATTTCTACGATGCTATGTGAATTAAAAAATTTGACAATAAAAAGTATTAATGTCTTTGAAGGTTGTGCAGGTTAAACGTTTTGAGATTACTGAGTACAGAATAGAAAACAAATAAACCCTTAACTAAAGCCTATACTTCCACACGGTGATGTCATTAGGCCTTGGCACAATAGCCAAAGGACCCATGTGTTTTGCCCGGTGCCCCAGGTGTCCCGACACTGGTATTCACCACTTGTATCCAAGTCCCAGCCCCAGACATATCACCCACTTTCCCAGTTAACCAGGACCCCATTGAGTCCAAGGTGCTCTAACAATGCTTGTGCTCGCACATAAATCACAGCTAACCAGACAGAAACGTTATATTTAGTTAAACATATTATGAGATGACCCAATTAATTGGAAAATACATTTATGGCTGGAAAAGTTGAAGGATATAGAGTACTGCTAGCAGCACAATGGACTGGGAGCATCAAAGTAGCCAGGAGAAACTGTAGGTGTGAAGACCCAATCAGAACATGGGAATTTGCCAAGTCACTTATATATGGTCACTTACCGACTTATGCCGGCCAAACATATTCCAAAATTATACTTTTTTGCCATACATTTGGGTAATGATAGTCCATAGGCAATTTAAACATATGAAGGTTGGACTATATAGGCAGGGAATACGGGCACATACCTCCAGGCCTCCATCACCCACATTCCTTGACAAAGCAGGTTCTTCGGATTCAGTTGTATAATCACAATTAGAACTAGTTGTTCAACAGGTGCAAGGGAGCCTTTTGTTCCCTGCCCTGTTATTCAACATAGGCTGGAGTTGGTATTCATGTGGATAGTGTATACACTGCTCACCTGTGGACCACCTCCCAGGAAAACTGGGATCCCCCTGATGGCCATAGACCCTATCAAGCCAAGAAGAGGTGCCTAGGCATGTGTGTTTCTAAGGGAGTTGCTGGCTGAGCTGTCTCCATAACTCTCATAGACGTGAATGGAGTGGGCTAGGCACATGTTTTAGGAGGTCAGGTGGGGTTTGGGAACAAGAGTTGGAATGGCCCCCCCCCCCCTTCTTCTCACCAACCTTAATCCAGCACTACGTATATGCCCTACGTAAAGCTCACACATGGTATGAACCTAGAATTAAAATGAATATATCTATATATTGAAATCTAAAATTGAATATCATTGACAGTGGGTCATATCACCCATTGTCCACACAGATTCAGTACTAATTCTTCCACAGATTTCTGGTTACATTTCATGATTCGAGGAAAAATGTTGCGCCCCAGCTGTGTCAGCATTTACAGTAAGCAAGGACTGATAAGATCTAGATCTTCTTCATTTCCATTTCTTCAACACCTGCCATATACTTTGAAAAATCCTTTACATATACTTTGTGATCCTGGAAAATGCCCTTAATGTACAGATATATTCCATAACTACTCACAAACATCCGATTTTGCTTAGGAGTTAAGTGCATGTTGTGATCTCAACATCTGAGTTTTGCTGTGAAACATAGTCAGGAGATGTTTATGAGCATAGTAAAATTAATCCCAACTGGGACATGGTCGAGGTATCTGTTTGCAATTTAGAACAAAGAGCACTATCACTTGTACATGCCACATCAGGCTGATTTATATCTTCTACTTTCAAGTTTGTTCAATTGAGGTCTCCTCTGCATTGATGGCAGCTATGTAATCTCTGCTCTGCAGGAGAGGGCACTAATATAGTAAAAACAAATGGGTTAAGCAACTTCTGATTTAATTTGTTATGTGTGGCCTGATGCTCGTGTATAAGTCACTGCTGTTACATAATTAAAACATGCTTGTCATATTACATGAATAAGACAAAAACAAAATCGATAACAACAATAGCAATATATAGTGTATATTTAATATATAAACATTCAAAACCCAATATCTCATAGTATTTTATACAGTCTAATCATATTATTATGACCACCCCTTCTTTCAACGTCGGCGGCGCATAGGCCATGAAGGAAGTTATGTGTCCTGGGCTGGCATGGTGTGTATATAAGGTGTGCGACAGGCTGTCTGAACACATATCACTCGTTGTTGCCATGGGTAAAAGGGGGGATTTATCAGAGTTGCAAAAAAGGGATGATTATTGGCTTTTGGGCCAAGGGTGGCAGTATTTCTGCAACAGCACAGTTTGTGAACTGTTTGCGTGCTGCTGTGGTGAAAGTATATCGTGAGTGGACAAATGGCACCATTGGGAATAACCGACGTGAAAACAATTGCAATTGATGTGAGAGGTGAACGTCGGGTACGAAGGTGCGTGAGGGCCAAACGACACACTACAGTGAAGCAGCACACCGTGAAAGTCAACCAGGGGGCTACCAGATGTGTGTCTAAAACAACAGTTCAGCGAACCCTACTGCGTATGGGGCTCTGAAACAGACGGATGGTCACTGCTCCTTTGCTAACAACGGTGCATCGGAAAAAAAGACTACAATTTGCACAACTGTATCGGAATTGGACCACCAATGATTGGCAAAGTGTTGCCTTCTCCGATGAGTCACGTTTTCTGCTTCATTGAACGGATGGACGTTGGTGTGTCATGCGAGAAACATCAGAGAACAAACACCGTGCAACCATTGCTGGAAGAACACAAGCTGGTGGCGGCAATGTTATGGTCTGGGGAATTTTTTCATGGCATTCTCTGGGCCCACTCATCCATTTGGAAGTCACTCCGAACCGATTTGGGTATGAATCCATCGTTGCAGATCATGTCCACCCATACATGCTGTTTCTCTTCCCTGGGGCAGATGGAGTCTTCGAGCAAGACAATGAGACACGTCACACAGCAAGAAATGTCCGACAGTACTTGGAAGAGCATGACCAAGACTTCCAAGTACTTCCCTGGCCCCCTAATTCACCAGACTTGAACCCAATTGAGCATCGGTGGGACCACCTCGATCGTCTTGACCGCTCTATGGATGCACTGCACACAGCATGGCTCCAGATACCTGAGATAATCTACCAGCACCTTATTGAGTCACTCCCAGCCCATCTAGCTGCTGTCTGTGCTGCACACGGCGGTAACTCTGGATATTAGCTGGTGGTCATAATAATGTGACTCGACTGTGTATTACCCGCATACATGTTGTTTTTAAAGAGGTTGTTCTCGTTAAACAATCCTCTTTTATTAGGAGGATCTCTCAATAATAAGCTGATCACAGGTTTTCCGACTGCTGGGACCCCCAGCGATCAGCTGTAATCTGCTGAGGAATCCAAAAGCAAGGGTTCAATTCCCCTGCAGCGCCCTCGCAGGGTAAATTAAGCATTACACATTTCCTGTTGAAATCAATGTGCTGTCTGTGTAATGCACTATTTGTAGCTGCTCTCCACTCTGGCTAATAGATGAGTGTCCTGAATAGGGTAGTCCCCTCTATTAACGCAGAATTCCCCAATAGGTTATAGTTTAAAATTGGTCTTCTAAACTAGACAAACCAATTATGTAGTTTGCATAATATAAACAATAACATATAGATTGTGCCGTCTATGAATGCCCTTGTTCTGGCCAGTCACAATCACAATAAGTAGCTTGTATAGTGTACATGTATAATGATATATATCATGCCTTTATAGTTTTGGTAAGAATTGTAATGTCTCCCTGGGCTCAGTTTGAAATTTCAGTTAGTAGCTTGGTCAATTCGTCTGACATGTTTGGACTCAGATCTAAGCTGATTGTTCTTGGTCCTGATGAAAATTGCAATCAGAAAATTACTTTTGACCAAAGAGTTTGTATATAAGGCCCTTTCTATAGAAACTGGCTACAATGGAGGCTGGCACAGGGCAGCTAGTCAGTTAGTGGCTAAATTGGTTGCCAATTCCAGATCTGAGGGCTTATTCTCATGAACGGGTGTCAAATCGGCCTTAAAAAACTGTTTTTCATGGCTGATTTGCATCCATGCGGGACCCGATTTCACAGATCTCTCATAGACTTGAGTCTGTTGAAGGATCTGTGGAAATGGGAAAAAATATGATATGTCCTATTTTTTCATGGGCCATTCACATGGTCTGTTAAAAAAAAGTCTGTGTGAATAGCCCCATAGAAGTACATTGATTTTAATGCAGACGTGTGACAGGCGTTAACATTTTTTTTCCGTCATACAGCCGATTATCCAGTTCGTTTGAATAAGCCTTTAGGCATTTTCTTAATAAATGGGTTACAATCTGGCACTTTTGGGACCAAGCAAGTGCTTGATTATCAGATATTTCATCTTTTTGGAGTGATACCATCTGGACAATGGTAAATGTTCAACTGAATATTAAAATTTAAAATGATTTCCTTAACCCAGATGACAATACAATACAATACGTTACAAAGGTACTAGTGCTTGCACTCTGCATTTTGATCCTGAATGTATTTGTGCTAAGATTTTCATTTTTTTCTGCTGATCTTGTTATTCGATTTTCTGAACCTCTGAGTGTTGGATTAACAGAATTTACCAAAGAAAGACAAATTCATGTGATTTCTCATATCTTGACATAATAAAATTATTATTAATGGCACGTTTAGTCTGGTACCTGCAAAAAATAAAGTTAAAGAGATTCCCCCTTCGGACAATTCCTTTATAGTAGAAGGGTCCCCTGATGAATAGATCACAGAGTGTTCTGCTGCTTGAATCCCACGGAAAATTAGCTGTACTTTGTGAGGGAATCGAACAACAAGTATTCAATATCCCTGCAGTGCCACGGCAGGGGACATAAAGCATTGCATAGTTCACATTGAAATAAATAGGCTGTCTATGTAATGCAAAGTTGTCCTGGGTCCTCCAGAGTCAGATACACTCTTTGCAATTTTCCGCAATGACTAATAGATGAAGGTCCCAAAGGGGTGACCTCCCTCTGTTAACTCCTAATGACTAGAACGGTATTTTTGAAAACAGGTTCTCTAAACCAGACAACTCTTATAATCTAGCATTTTTGCTGGTTTAGATGGTGAGAAATGTGATGCAATAAAAAAGAAATAAAACAATATTTGGAAGTTCAAATCAATGAATCGTGAGCAAAATAAAACTGCCTGCAGACATTAGAAAACTAGGACTGCCGAGTTGGTAGTTCCTTTTCCTAATGCATAACAATAGACTGGAAAGTTTGTAGAACATTGCCTTCTATTTCTTATGTCACTTTTAATAAACTGGGAACATCTGATAATCTGGCATCTCTCTAGTCCAAGACAAAAACAAACCAAAAAATTGCGGAATTTAGTTGTCCTGAAATGCACAATACATATGATTTATTTTAACATCATTCAGTAAGGTCAGACTAAAACAAATGTTACCAGAGAACTGTATTTATCTCTAATATACTGAATGATGAAATTCGTGTGTGCGTGTTTGTGTATGTATATATCAAAACTAATACTACAATACAGAGGAAACCTAATATTCTGAGGAAAAGAGCAAAAATGTACAAAAAAAGCCTAAGACTTGATTCATAAGAGGAAAAGAATGTCACCCCACATGTTGCAACTTCCTCTACCAATTTGAGGTATGCACAGGGATAAAAGAGTTTGAGGCCCTATCGAAAGAACATTTACGGCAGATTGAACTGTTTTGCAGGCCCGCTGTCCTCTGTCTTAAGTAAACATTATCAAATGCATTGCTAAATAAATCAACATACATAATATAGAATGTTTCCCAAAAATATAGTTCAGTTTTAATTATTTTTTTTTTAGAAATATTCAATTTCTAATACAGAATGTAGAATGAACAAATTATAGTAAAAAGATACATATAATAAAATAATAATAATAATAATAATAATAATAATAAAAAAAAAATACTACTACTAAAAAAAAGAAGTAGAGAATAAAAGAAAAATAAGGATGAGAATATATAAGCCATGGTCTTTTGGGAGATAATTTAATCTGGACAGTTAACACTATTATTTTTCCTAAACATGGCAGCTCTACAACAGGAATGGGATTATTGTAATTAAGTCTCTTCTGTGGAAAATATTATTTAATGGAGAATAAATATTCATTGACTGCATGGTAAATGGCAGGCAAATACTAATGCAGCAATCAAATAGAAACAATATCCGAAGGTCTTGTAGTAATATCAGCGTAGTCAAAATAATAATCCTTTGCAGAAACACTATTAAAATTACTATTATTTTAGAAAACTTTTTTTTAACATTTTTTAATGTGCTAATCCAGATTAAAAAAAACCCTTGAAATATGCCAGTCCCCACAATAGCCATTGGAGCACTCATTACAGGCTGACTGGGACAGTGCCAGTAGAGTTATCTCATTATCACTCGAGCGCTCTATTATACTATATATTATATATATATTTATATAGACACAGTCGAGTCACATTATTATGACCACCAGCTAATATCCAGTGTATCCGCCGTGTGCAGCACAGGCAGCAGCTAGATGGGCTGGTAGTGACTGTATAAGGTGCTGGTAGCTTGTTGCAGGTCTCTGGACTGCAGTGCATCTCACAATTGCTGGAGGGTGCGTGGGGGAGGATCCATAGACTATCGAGGTGGTCCCACAGATGCTCAATTGGGTTCAAGGGGGCCAGGGAAGTACTTGGAAGTATTGGTCGTGCTCTTCCAACCACTGTCGGACATTTCTATTTTTGTGACATGTCGGATTGCCTTGCTGGAAGATTCCATCTATCCAGGGCCGATTCTATCTTTTCTGTTGCCTGAGGCGAAAAATTAAATGGCGCCCCCCCAGATCTTGATTGACATCCCCATGGCTGTTCTACATCACTAGCAGCCTCACAAAAAAAAACAACAAAAAAAATCATACCACCCATTATCTCGCTGCAGATCATACAGTGACTACAGTAATGATTAGATGCAGAATAAACATTTACATTAAGTGACACAGGTGACCTCTAAATCTGGTCCAGACCTCTATGATGACTTCTCCCAGCCACAGCCCATTTTTGCAGTTTTCTGCTCAGATGTCTTCAGCTTCTCACTTTTCAAACATTTCTGCACCTATAAAGAAAGATAAAATTCTCATGGTGCCACACACAACGCCCCTAAATATAATAGTGTCATACACTGCACCTCTAATTCTAACAGAACCATACATTGTGTCCCTGATTATAATAGAACCATACACTGTGACACACACACACACACACGCACACACACACACACACACACACACACACACACACACACACACACAGAGCCGCCTGTAGACAGTGCCCCACAGAGCCCCCTGTAGACAGTGCCCCACAGAGCGCTATGTAGACAGTGCCCCACAGAGCCCCCTGTAGACAGTGCCCCACATTGAGCCCCCTGTGGAAATTGCCCCACTCAGAGCCCCTGTAGACAGTGCCCCACATAGAGACCCCTGTAGGCAGTGCCCGACATAGAGCCCCCTGTAGGCAGTGCCCCACATACAGTCCCCTGTAGATAGTGCTCCAGACATAGCCCCTACATACAGCCGCCCCTTTAGATAATGCTGCACATATAGCCCCTCTGTAGACAGTGCTCCACATATAGCCCCCTGTAGAAGATGCTCCACATATAGCCCCCTGTAGATAATGCTCCACATATAGCCCCCCTGTAGGTAGTGCGCCACACACAGGCCCCCTGTAGGTAGTGTTCCACATATAGCCCTCACACTTCTAACAGAAAAAAAAAATACATTACATACTCACCTAAACCCGTTCCTGGCCGTCCTCTTGCAATGCAGACCTGCTCTCTTCTGAGCAGGTCGGCTGGGGCTGAACAACGCAACGGCGCTGAGTGGCAGGGCAAATCATTCCGCCCGGCAAATCAGCGCCTTTCAATGTTGCGTCGTTAAAAGGCGCTGATTGGCAGGCTGCCTTGCCCTGTTATTCAATGATGCAAGTGGCATGATGACGTCATTGCGCCGCTTGCGGCGTTAAAAGGTGCTGAGTAGCAGGGCAAGTCATTCTTCTCGCCAATCAGCAACTTTCAAAGTTGTGTTGTTGAAAGGCGCTGATTGGCAGGCTGCCTTGCCCTGTCAATCAACAATGCAAGCGGGGCAATGACATCGGGGTGATGACATTGCGCCGCTTACGTCATTGAAAGGCGCTGATTAGCAGGGCATGTTCTGTGCCCTGCCATTCAGCGCTTATGCATGTAATTGTATCTGTGTCTTATAGACGCAGGGACAATTATAGTGCAGGAGAGGGTGGCTGGTATATAGCCCCCACATACAGCCCTATCTGTAAATAGTGCTCCACATATAGCCCCCACATATAGTCCCCCTGTAGGTAGCGCCAAACATACAGCCCCCCTGTAGATAGTTCTCCACATATAGCCCCCCTATAGATAATGCTCCACATATAGCCCCCAAGTAGGTAGTGCTCCACATACAGCCCCCCTGTAGGTAGTGTTCCCCATATAGCCCTCATACCTTTAACTGAAAAAAAAAACTTTACATACTCAACTAAACTCGTCCCTGGCCGTCCTCTTGCAATGCAGACCTGCTCTCTTCTGAGCAGGTCTACTGGGGCTGAACAATGCAAGCGGCGCTGGGTGGCAGGGCAAATCATTCTGCCCGGTAAATCAGCGCCTTTCAACGTTGCATCGCTGAAATGGCGCTGATTGGCAGGCTGCCTTGCACTGTTATTCAATGACACAAGTGGCGCAACGACGTCATCGCACCGCTTGCGGTGTCAAAAGGCTCTGAGTGTCAGGGCAAGTCATGCTGCCCATCCAATCAGCGCCTTTTTAAAGTTGCGTTGTTGAAAGGCGCTGATTGGCAGGCTGCCTTGCCCTGTCAATCAACAACGCAAGGGGGGTGATGACATTGCGCCGCTTACGTAATTGAAAGACGCTGAAAAGCGGGGCACGTTCTGTGCCCTGCCATTCCGTGCTTATGCATGTAATTGTATCTGCATCTATTAGACGCAGGAACAATTATAGTGTAGGAGGGGGTGGTGGCGGCTGGTTTTAGTGGCGCCGCCACCCCCTCAGTGAGGCAAGATGCTCATGTCGCCTTATGGACGGTGTGGCCCTGCATCTGCCCCAGGGAAGACAGCCAGCATTTATGGGTGGACATGATCTGCAACAATGGATTCATAAACAAATTGGTTTATTGGGCCTTCCACATGGATGAGAGGGCCCAGAGAATGCCATGAAAAATTTCCCCAGACCATAATGCTGGCGCCCCCACCTTGTGTTCTTCCAGCAGTGGCTGCAGGGTGTTTGTTCTCTGATCTATCTCACCTGACATGCCAAAGTCCATCCGTTCGATGAAGCAGAAAATGTGACTCATCGGAGAAGGCAACCCTTTGCCAATCATCGGTGGTCCAATTCTGAAGTGAAGCCTATTTTTCCGCTGCACCTTTGTTAGCATATGAGCAGTGACCTTTCTCGTAACTTCAGAGCCCCATACGCAGTAGGGTTCGCTGGACTGTTGTTTTAGACACCCATATGGTAGCCCCCTGGTTGATTTTCATGGTAAGCTGCTCCACTGAAGCATGTCGTTCGGCCCTCACACACCTTCGTAGATGACGTTCACCTCTCAATTTAATGGCACGTGGTCCTCCGCAGTCTCCACGTCGGTTTATTCCCAATGGTGAGATTTGTCCACTCACGATACACTTTCACGACAGCAGCAAACGAACAGTTCACAAACTGTGCTGTTTGAGAAATACTGCCACCCTTGGCCCAAAAGCCAATAATCATCCCTTTTTGCAAAACTGATAAATCGCCCCTTTGGCTGGGTTCACACAACCTATTTTCAGGGGTAAACGAGGCGTATTATGCCACGTTTTACGTCTGAAAATAGGGCTACAATACGTCGGCAAACATCTGCCCATTCATTTGAATGGGTTTGCCGACGTACTGTGCAGACAACCTGTCATTTACGTGTCGTCGTTTGACAGCTGTCAAACGACGACGCGTAAAAATACAGCCTTGTCAAAAGAAGTACAGGACACTTCTATACATTATATGCAGGACACTTCATTGAACTCAATGAAGCACAGCTCAAAATTTACGGCTGTCAGAGAAGCCTCGCAAAATGCGAGGAGGAGCATTTACGTCTGAAACGAGGCAGCTGTTTTCTCCTGAAAACAGTCTGTCATTTCAGCCGTAAAAGCCTGCTACCGTGTGCACATACGCTTTTACCCATGACAACAACGAGTGATATGTGTTCAGACAGCCTATCGTACACCTTATATACCCACCAAGCCAGGCCATGACACATCACTGCCTTCATGGGCTACTCGCTACCGACGTCGAAAGTAGGAGGTGATCATAACAATGTATAAATATATGTGTGTATATATATATATATATATATATATATATATATATATATATATATAGCTACAGTGTTTCAAAAATAAGAAGTATGTTATTTATCTTTTACAGACTTACATACTATATAATTAATGAAACCAAAATGAATACATGTACCTGTCTACTTCTGTTAATTTCCAAAAGACGAGGCGTAGGACAGCTGATTTTCTCTTCATTGACTATACATACAATCTTTCTTGTTCTTGCAGAACCTTCTCCTTTTTTCCTCTCCACATTCTAGATTATTATTCCAGTTGCAGTATTGGCAAGGACCTTAACGCCTTTGCACCAAGCGATGGAAATGTACGGTGCTGTGAACGCAGGGGCACAGTGACTGTGCTTACCCGATCACCCTCCAGTGGGGGGCTACTTGACTGCTTCTTCCCAGTGCAATGGCTGGGATCAGAGAGAAATCTGATCCCGACCAATTAACCCTTGTGACGCCAGCTCGGGCAATAGCTGTAAAGGGAGGGGAGCTCCCTTTGCAATATAATAATAAAATAAAATTTAAAATTAAAAGTTCCCTTGAAGGAGAAATACTTTAATAAAATAATTGTTTAAAAAAAATCATGTACACAAAAAAAAGAGTAAACACTATTATTTTACATAAAAACGCGTAAAATAAATATAAAGCATTTAATGTGTTCGAAGAACTACAGAATAATAATTAAAAAAAATCAATGGTAAAACGTAACTTTTTGCACATTTTACTTAAAAAGATTAATGTAAATTAAAAGCTATGTTTTATGTATTGAAAAATTATACCAAAGAATACACCCTGAAATGCAAAAAGGATGTCCCACTGTAAAAAAAAAAAAAAAGAATGAAAAAAATAAATAAAAATTGCCAATTGGAATGCAGTAAATCAAAAATAGAAAAATACAACAAAATTATCCTTGTCTTTAAGGGGTTAAAGAGCTATTGTGCAGCAAATAGAACTTTCTGTGACCACTTTAAGGGCATGACCACACATGGCGGAATTCCTCCGCAACTGTCCGCATCAATGCCGCACCTAATCCGGGTTGCGGATTACGGCTGCGGATCTGCACAAAATGTGCAGAAAATTGATGCGGACTAGCTGCTGCGGACTGCGGGAAAAGTGCTTCCCTTCTCCCTATCAGTGCAGGATAGAGAGAAGGGACAGCACTTTCCCTAGTGAAAGTAAAAGAAATTCATACTTACCGCCCGTTGTCTTGATGACGCGTCCCTCCTTCGGCATCCAGCCCGACCTCCCTGGATGACGCGCCAGTCCATGTGACCGCTGCAGCCTGTGCTTGGCCTGTGATTGGCTGCAGCCGTCACTTACACTGAAACGTCATCCTGGGAGGCCGGACTGGAGACAGAAACAGGGAGTTCTCGGTAAGTATGAACTTATATGTTTTTTTACAGATACATGTATATTGGGATCGGTAGTCACTGTCCCGGGTGCAGAAACAGTTACTGCCGATCGCTTAACTCTTTCAGCACCCTGGACAGTGACTATTTACTGACGTCTCCTAGCAACGCTCCCGTCATTACGGGAGCCCCATTGACTTCCTCAGTCTGGCTGTAGACCTAGAAATACATAGGTCCAGCCAGAATGAAGAAATGTCATGTTAAAAAACCAATACGCTCCGCACCACACATAACATGTGCATGACAGCTGCGGACTTCATTGCGGAACTTAGAATCTCCATTGAAGTCAATGGAGAAATTCCGCCATGAGTCCGCAACCAGTCCGCCACTGCTCCGCAACAGACAGAGCATGCTGCGGACACCACATTCCGCTCCGCAGCCTATGCTCCGCAGCGGAATTGTACGCATCGTGTAAACGAACACTGCTAAATTAAAGTGAAAGTCAATGGAGAAACGGCTCCGCTGCGGATTAACGCTGCGGAGTGTCCGCAGCGGAATTTAAGTGAAAATCCGCCATGTGTGAACCCGCCCTAATACACGTAGCACCATGGACTTAAATAGTAGCCACAAGAACAGAGAAGTGGTTAAAGCAACTAAAGGCTGCAACATACATTAAGAGGAGGCTGCAAAAAGAGAAATAAAAAATTACGTAATGGTGTGTAATATCAATTTAATTACTATATGCAAATGACCTGAAAGCATGTGACTACAACCTTAGCTCTTTAGACACGCAGATGGCCTGGAAAATCAGAAGGATTATAGAGACCTTCCCAGTAATGTGGTATCTACACATCACACATGCTGCCTCCTTGCATCCTCTGGCTCATTTTCATGAACAAATGCTATTAGTAATAATGATTTATACATCACTGACCTGTCCTGCAGCTCTGGACAGGCTCAGCATTACACGCAGGGTAATTAGAATAATTATGTAATTAAAACATCAAAACAAACAAGCGACACATGGAACAAATAGGGACACAAGCCGAAGTTCTGAAAGTTCTGCGTGGTCACACTGTCAATGCTCCAGTGTGAACCACTATATATATATGGTACATACAAGATAGCAAACATTTACAGTGTCTCTCAAGCTTTCAAATATCTATATTATCTCTCTCGCTCTTTTATGGTAATTTATTTTCCCAATTTTAACCTAGAATAGAAACACATGGCTGGTCGGTGTTTTGGAACGTACACATTGGTTTTGGCCCTGATATTTAGAACGATGTCTCGCAGAGAATAAACAGTCGAGTACCAAGGTGATAAAATCTGGAACGTGATGTAACTGTGCACACTGGAACATCACAAGTCAAACCCAGCATAAAAAGCGGCATGTTCTGCATGTAAATCTTTAGACGTTGTTCATTTAAAACATCATATTTAACCCCTTAGTGACCACCAATACGCCTTTTCACGTCGGTCACTAAGGGGCCTTAGGCTAGGCTGACGCCTTTTCACGTTCGCCTAGTCTAAGTTCTGCACGGGTCTCCCGTGCAGGCTGGAGCCGGGGCTCAGCTGTCTGATGACAGCTGAGCTCCTGCTCCAACGTCCGCGATCGAAGTTTACTTAGATCGCGGCCGTTTAACCCGTTAAATGCCGCCGTCAATAGCGACCACGGCATTGAACTTTGTTTACAAAGGGAGTGAGCTCCCTCTGTCACCCATCGGCGGCCCGCGAATGCAATCGCGGGTCTCCGATGGGGTGTCATGGCAGCCGGGGGCTTGATAAAAGCCCCCAGGTCTGCCCTGGACATATGCCTGTTAGGACGCGCCGGAGGCACGTCCTAATAGATTGCCTGTCAGATTTACACTGACAGGCAATAATGCTCTGGTATACGAAGTATACCAAAGCATTATAGCAGCGATCTGAAGATCGCACAGTAAAGTCCCCTAGTGGGACTAATGAAATAAATAATAAATGTGAAATAAAGATTAATAATAAAAGTTACAGTAAAAAAATAAATAAAACAATTTTTTTCCATAAAAAGTGGTTTTATTTAGTAAAAGTGTAAAAAATAAATAAAAGTACACATATATGGTATCGCCGCGACCGTAATGACTCCATTAATAAAGTTAATATGTAATTTAAGCCGCAAGGTGAACACCGTAAAAAAAACCGCAAAAAACAATGGCGAAATTGCTATTTTTTTCCATTGCCCCCCAAAAAAGTCATAATAAAAATGAATCAATAAGTCCCATGCAGCCCAAAACAGTACAAATCAAAACTACATTGATGGAAAGATAAAAAAGTTACGGCTCTTGGAAAGCAACGATGCAAAAAGAAATCATTTTAGTTCAAAAGTGTTTTTATTGTGCAAAAGTCGTAAAATATAAAAAACCTCTACATATGTGGTATCGCCGTAATCGTACCGACCCATAGAATAAGGGTAACATGTTATTTACGTCGCATAGTGAACGGCGTCAATTTAAAAATGCATAGAACAATGGCGGAATTTCAGGTTTTTTTTATAATCCCCCAAAAAAAGTTAATAAAAGTTAATAAAAAAATTATATGTACCCAAAAATGGTGCTATTAAAAAGTACAACTAATCCCGCAAAAAACAAGTCCTCATACAGCTATGTAGACGAAAAAATAAAAAAGTTATAGCTCTTTGAATGCGACTATAGAAAAACGAATAAAATAGCTTGGTCATTAGGGCCTAAAATGGGCTGGTCACTAAGGGGTTAAGAAACTACAAGAAACAACAATTATTTTAAGATTTTGAAATTTGCTTCAATTATCAGGACACAAGGAGAAAACAGATCACATATTTATGTGCTATTAAAGGGAATGTAACACCCTATTTCTGTTAGTAATTAAAGATCTATACTGTAATATATTCTTTTTTTCTAATAGTTTTTTACTTTCTGATTATGTTTTTTTTTTAATTCTATTTTCTTACATGATTGGGGCAGCAATTTGCCTAAGCTGCTGTTTTGAGCTGTTAACAAAAGTTCAGAGATTTGCTATACAGCAGTCACCAGGGGCGTTGCTAGGGTCCTAAAAGATCAAGGGCACAAGCCCCAATGAAAATGTACCAAATTCTTCTCCCCACGCCAAAGACAAATTTTACATGCTAGGTAGATACATATTACTTTTTAAATTAAATTCAGTGCTGCCGAACATACAAAAGAAAACATAAAATACACAACAATTACATCCAGTGACTCACAGGTGATGTCTTCTCTGATTGTAGACGTTCACCTTTCTCATCCTCTCCATTCTGCCGAGATCGCCGTGAACGATTCTTACAGCCATAACTCGTTTTTGCAGCGTTTGCTGTTGTCATGGTCACAGGGTATGTGGACCCACTAGCCCACTCCACCGCAGCGGAGAGGCAGCTGACCTGGTCTCAGTCTATACAAAAGTCTAATGGCAGTTCATAACACATGGGTACCTGAACTAGTCCAGACGGCGGCTGTGGCTTCAGCACGGATGGAGGTCGGTGCAGCAGGTTGCGCCAGACGTGGCGGGCAGTACAAGATGTGGCAGAAGACACTGGACGTGACAGAAGACACTGGACGTGGCAGAAGACACAGGACGTGGCAGAAGACACTGGACGTGGCAGAAGACACTGGACTTGGCAGAAGACACTGGATGTGGAAAACGACAGCAGGTGCAGTAGGACACGACTCCAGCACTAGTAGGCACAGGATCAAGAACACAGCACGGGATACAGGAACAGGTAACAGGGCACGGGTAACAACTGGAATGGGAAACACTAAGGGACCATTTGCAAGACAGACTTGGGAAAAACGAACAAAGCTCAGGCAAGGATCAGAAGGGCTGGGGCCTTCTTATAGGCCAGGAAATCATGTGGACTGATGATGATGATGATTGTTTTCACGTGCACCCTACGGGACACAGCGGAATGGAGCGGAAGTGAGCGCTGGTTCCAAGCTCCTTCCTAGGAGACGACAAGCGCTCACAGATCCATGGCTGCAGGCGTCGGGAGGTGCGTAAACCTGACGGCCCGTGGCCATGGACGCTACAGCTGTTCAGACATTTTTAGCTTCTCACTTTTCCCTCATCCTCCCTACCTTCTAAATACAAACTTCCCACCCTGGTGTCCTAACAGTGTTATCCTGCTGCTAGCCCTAATACTGTGCCTGATCTGCTGCCCAGTGCCTCTGACAGTAATTAGCACTAAGTAAAGTAAAAAAAAAAAAATGGTAATAGCACTCAGTGCATACAGGAAGAAGTAAAAAAACAGGGTGTTTTTATTTCTAAATGCAACATTTTGGCTATAACCTAGCCTTTTTCAAGCACCAAGAAGTAATTAGCACCACACAGTGCCCCCAAAATAATTGTGCTAAACAGATATTGCCCTCAGTCAGTAAAAGTGCCCACATACTAACCCAAATATAAAATTTCCACACACAAAGTGCCCCCCAAAATAATTGTGAACTGACAGTGCTCCTGACAGTAAATAGTGCCACACACAATGCCCCAAACCAAAATGTTGTCAGGCAGATAGTGCCCAACAGCACTTCTCCCAGCTTTGATGTATATAGAATATGGACAACTAATGTGGCTCAGCAAATTTTTCCCCCATTAATCCATGCCTCTAACCCCACACAATCCCCGCACATACACACCCAATTCAGTCCACACAGTATCATGCTCCCATAGTGCCTCCCCAGAGTATAATGCCCACATAGAGCCACTCACAGAGTATAATGCCCCATTGTGCCCCCACACAGTATAATGTCCCCATAGTGGCCTCCATACAGTATATTGCCCCACAGTGCCCACCACACAGTATAATGCCCCATAGCTGTCCCCACAGAGTATAATGTCCCATAGTGCCCCCACACAGTATGATGTCCCTATAGTCGCCTATCACACAGTATGATGCCCCTATAGTCGCCTAGCACACAGTATAATGCCCCTATAGTGCCCCCCCGCACAGTATGATGCTCCCTTAGCTGCCCCCACACAGTATAATGCTTTGTGTGGCTGGGTGCAGGCGTGCCTATCTGCGCCGAGCTGCTCTTGGCTTGCGTTACATATTAAATGGAGAAGAGAGCTGACAGCTCCCTGCTCCACAATTGGATTCAACTGTGTCTGTGTCCTAAGGACACAGGTACAGTTTAAACCCGGACATGCCACCAACCTCCTTAAACAGACGGACACATTCTGTAATCTGAGACTGCCTGCTGGATGCGGGATGATTAGGAGGTATGCCCAATAGTAGCAGTTCTTCCTAAAATAACCATGCCAAGCAGATAGTGCCCCTGACAGTAACAGTGCCATAATTCTACAATATTGCCCTCAATCAGTAATAGTGCCACAATTTTACAGTATTGCCCTCAATCAGTAATAGTGCCCAGAAAAATAATTGCACTAAGCTGATTTTTCCCTTACAGTAATAGTGCCCACATAGTGCCTCCAAGATAATTGTACCAATCACAGTACCCCCATAGGAGCTAGAAGTCTGCCCCTAGCAAAATGGGCCCATATAGTGTTCCCCAGAATAAGTGCGCCAATCGGAGTGCCCCAAAGTGCCAAGCAGAGTGCCCCCAACAGTAATAAAACCCCAGTGTCCCCCCAAAAACCAGTGCCAAGTAGAGGGGGACTCATTGCAGTGAAGTGTCTGCTTTTTCATACAGCTAACAAGCCCACTCCATACATCCCCCCAGGCCTCCGCCATATATACACGGCGGATGAAAGGAAGGGGTTAAAGAGGTATTCTCATCAAACAAAGTGATAACATATCACTAGGATCAATGGGGGCCCCACAGTTCCTGAGATTAAAAGGACTGCAGTGCTGATTTAGTGCTGAATAGCCCCATAGACGTGCATTGTTTTTAATGTAGCCGTGTGACGGCCGTTAAATAAACAGCCATCACACGGCCATCATCCCTGTCGTCTGAGTAAGTGCTTACATTACCAAGCACAATGCGAAGTGTCAGATGGAGCAATGGAAATGTGTTCTGTGGATTGATGAATCATGCTTCTCTGTCTGGAAGTCTGAAGGACGAACCTGAGTTTGGCTAATGCCAGGGGAACGTTACCTACCTGACTGCATTGTGGCAACTGTAAAGTTTGGTGGGGGAGGGATAATGCTATGATGTTGTTTTTAATGGGTTGGCCTAGACCCCTTAGTTCCATTGAAGGGAAATCCTTATGCTTCAGCGTACCTGGACATTTTGGACAATTGTATGCTTCCAACTTTGTGGGAACAGTTTGGGGTTCGGCCCTTTTCTGTTCCAGCATGACTGTTCCCCAGTGCACAAAGCAAGGTCAATAAAGACATGGTTGGTGGAGTTTGGTGTAGAAGAACTTTACTGGCCGCACAGGCCCTGACCTCAACCCCATCCAATATCTTTGGGATGAACTAAAACGGAGATTGTGAGCCAGGCCCTCTCATCCAACATCAGTGTCTGACCTCACAAATGATCTTCTGGATGAATGGGCAAATATTCCCACGGACACTCCAAAATCTAGTAGAAATCCTTCCCAGAAGAGTGGAAGATGATTAAGCTGCAAAGGGGGAACTAAATCCATATTAATGCCTATAGCTTTAGAATGGGATGTCATAAAATTTCCTGTAGGTGTAATGTGTAGGTGTCCCAATACTTTAATCCATACAGTGTACATTTAATAGGTTTTCTGATACTGGTACTATTGGATGGAATTAC
Organism: Rhinoderma darwinii; assembly: GCF_050947455.1. NCBI lineage: Eukaryota > Metazoa > Chordata > Amphibia > Anura > Rhinodermatidae > Rhinoderma > Rhinoderma darwinii. The sequence goes on along the minus strand of NC_134687.1, from coordinate 587,184,934 downwards.
AACAAAGCACTGAGCACAGATATTTTTTTGCAGGAGTCACCCTGAATTGGTTTAGACACTTTGCTGTAATGATTATTATTATTTAATATGAGATGTTCTAGCTCGCCTCCCATTTTGTATTTTTTTTCTCCTCTTTCTTCCCCCCCCCCTGCTCTCTTTCATTTTCCTTTTTCTCTTCTTCTCATGATTCCCCCCTCTTTTCTCTTCTCTAGGTACTTTCTTTAATCCCGCGTTTGTTTGACAAAAGTGAAGACCAGGGATAGATCCGGAGTATGAGGCCAGTGGTCCTAACTATATTACGCACTATAGATTTATCCTTATACAGTGTTTTTTTGTTTTTTTTAAAAAAACACATTGTTAATTGTCTTTCTCTGTTAATTGTAATACGGGGGCCTTGTTTCTCCTCTGTTATTCTGCTTTTCGTTTCTTGTATAAAGAATTTTTTTTTAAAGTAGATGAGCTATTTCCACACTGAACTGAATGTAACTTCACCTTTAATCTGTCTGTATAGTTGATGGTGATTATGTGAGTAAATCATGTGCCTCAAATTTAGTAACAAAATGAATTATTAAGAAACAAGAAAACACTGGAACGTTAATGATTCCAATGTGAATCACAACATGTGCCAGACACAGCATGAAAAAAAAAACTCCCAACTTGTGGGAAAATAGAAGTCCAAGAGCTTGGCTTTGAAGGTAAAATACGGAGCGATGTGTGCACACATCTATAGGCGCCGACCTTCAAAGCTACATTCCTCTAATAGGTAGAAATCATTTATTCAGCATCAATACAGGTACCCTGGCCAATGAACAATCTGCTTGAACTTGGACAAGAAAGTAGTGATAAATTATTCCATGTGTCACTTAAAATTATAACTATGTAGGAACTTAATAGGCTTGTATAAGCATCTGCTATAAATCTCAAGAACCCAAAGCAAGTTTTAAACAACTTTTGCCATTTGTAAAATGCATGCATACATTGTGAAGGAAAAGAGCGGTCCCTCAATTTCAAAGCCCACCCCAAATCAGCAGTGCTGTAGAGATTGTGTGGTGGAACATAGTCCATTATAGAGACTGTGTCGTGATACATAGCGGACTATAAAAACTGTTTAGTGGTACACACCCCTCTGTAGAGATTGTGTAGTGGTACATAGCCTACCAACGAGATGATACATATGCTGATACATAGTCAACTGCAATTTCTCTCGAGTGAGTAACGATGCTGACTGACTACAAGATGGCAGAGCTAAGCTTAACCTATAACAATCCCCAGTAGGTCAGAATTATGGACCAACTGGACAATCGAAGGAAAATAAATTATGAAGCTTGTATCACAAAACTGATAGGCAACAGGAATACAAGAAACAGGGACTAACTGATTGAAGACAGGGATGGTAACAAGATGATGTCAGATGGATGGTAACAAATGGATTATGGGTGATGATATCACATTAACCTGAACTAGTTCTCCCTATATTTATCTCTGGGTCCGTCTCTTAGAACTTACCCTCATTATCCCAAACACTATCCCTAATGAAGCCGCTAATCTGCAGACACTGTCCCTAGTACAGCACATTGAAAACACTGGGAACTAGAGGCATTAAAAATAATACTAACAGATTAAAAACTCAGTGAAGCAAGGCAATGCGAACAGAGGAAAAAAAAAATCAGGATAAAAATGGACAACTAAACATGACCAAACACTGAAGCAAACAAGGACTGAGGAAATAAGACAGAGCTAGAAAAACACAGGCCTAGGCTGAGAATAGACCGAGTAGCAAAAGCAAACACAATTAGAAAACTCTATAACCAACATTCTAACGCTAAGGCCAGTGATTCTTCAGTAGAGGTAGACCAATCAGGTCACTTTCTCTAAACAAGTCACAGTGAATTACATCAGTGTAATAATCTGACCTGCACTGATGAAGCTGCTGTGCAGCTGAACTCACCTCTTTTTTTTTCGAAATTGGCCTGGCGATTAGGAAAATGTGGCCGACCATACACAACTCAAATCAATACAAAACATGAAATACATGGATGTGGCGTGTTAAACCTTGCTCTGTGATTTCAAATCCCCAATTTAGGCTCTGTAAACGGGTGGTAAGTACACGTGTACAGAAATGTCTAATTCAGGCATTAGGGAAGACACATTAAAGGCTCCGTAAATAAAGATGACTGTTTATAAATATGAAGTTGAGAAACCAACTGGAGTCATGGAGTTTGTTTGTTTGGTTTGGGAGAAGAGATTGATTTGGTTTATTTATTTCCATTCTTATAATTAGAATGTAATTTTCTATGTATTTGAAAATAATTTTTGATGTGAAATTTGTCTCTTTTTTTTTCTGTAGCCGAAAAAAACCCTCCCAGAAAACAGAGCAGAATATGGAGGCAAAGGGGGAGGGGCAGAAATGGCAATAACTACATAATCTAAATAAAGCTTCTATCTTCAGAAATTATTTTATGAAATGTTCACCTCCTTGTGTGCTAAAGGTCCTCCAAAGAAACCGAATCTCCATTTGGGAGAACTATATTATATAGAGCTGAGCAGTGTTCCCTTCTGTGTATTAGGTAAGCTAACTTTTGTGGATGAAATTTAATTTCAACTTCCCCATGTTGAAACTGTCAGTGCTGGGTTTACAAATTATATTATGTCTTCAGTATGAAAAAAATAATGTCCAGGGGTCCTTATGCTGGGTTTTGAAAAACAGCAATTTTGGTTAGGGAGACCCTGGAGTCCTGTGTATATCTCAAGGAAAAGGGGTCATACATTTAAAAATAACCTTTATTAGAGTTGCAAATATTCTATATCTATCTATCTATCTATCTATCTATCTATCTATCTATCTATCTGTCTATCTGTCTATCTATCTATCTATCTATCTATCTATCTATCTATCTATCTATCTGTCTGTCTGTCTGTCTGTCTGTCTGTCTGTCTGTCTGTCTGTCTGTCTGTCTGTCTATCTATCTATCTATCTATCTATCTATCTATCTATCTATCTATCTATCTATCTCTATCATGTGCATCTATTTCTTATCTATCTTATAATCGATAAACATTATCTGTTTCATATCCATCTATATATATTTCTCTCTAAAATGTATCTTTCTTTCCTTTTCTTTCTTCGTCCCTTCCTTTTCCATACTACATATACATGTATATTTATCAAAACTAAGGTTAAAGCTCGTCTCTAATTTCATTCCTAGATCCTACATTCGCACCACATTATTCCCATGTTTCAGCAAGTGCGGGTGGCATTTGTTACCTTGACCCTGAGGTCGGCTCCCTCTCTCTGGTCTTAGCTAAGTAAATCTTAATGTGTGAAGTTGGACAGCAGCTAAGTATGTCTGGACCTAAGCCTTCCTTCCTACTCAAACTGTTTATTGTAAAGCCAGTTCCCCTAAACTCTTGCTATCTTTCACAGGTTTCAAGTCCAAAAATATAATGGTCGCTTGATTAAATGTTTGAATGCAACACATTGTAAACACTCTACCAGTAATCTGTCTTACTACGGACATAAACCAAGAAGTCTTGTCTAAATATCCCTGGCAGTAAGAAATCTTTTTGCTCTAAATCTTAAACATATGACGCAAGTTTTCTGCCATAAAAAAATCTCATTAAGGTTCATCGTTTTTTTCCCGTGGATAAAAGAATCAGTGCGTGTTTATAAGATGATGATTAGATTGGGCACTGTATGTTGTAATAGACTTTGCTCATTCCAAAACTTGTACCTAAGGAGATTAGCTGGGGTTGTCTTAAGAACCTGTTCAAAATTAAAAAGAAAAACAATGTATTCAATCATTAAATGTAAGAAGAACCAAAATGAAGTTATAATTTGTTTCTTTTGTTGGATGAGGACCAGTCAGTTTCTTGTCACTTGTTTCAGTCTCCTACATCATATGTTCTGCTTTATAACAATGTATAACAAAGACTTCATAATAAAATGTATCAGCTACCATCTGTCTAGGGAGTTCCAAGAAGTAAAACTAGGTCCTCCGGTGGTCGGATTCAAGTCCAAGAAGAGATGAGCTCTTGAAAGGAAATGATCTGCACACATGGTTTACAAATACTCGTATAACATATTTGGAAGTTTCAATGAAGGGCAAAAAAACTTGATTATACTTGACAAATCACATATATTATTGAATCTTGGGTATTAACTACTTGCCGACACAGGACAGGAATACTCGTCCTGAGCGGTGGGTACTTCGTGCATTAGGTGTGACAGCCGCACGCGATCAGTGGTGGGGCAACGGCTGCAGTACACAGCCACAGCCCCGCTCTAACGGCGGAGAGAAGAGAAACATCTTCTCTCCGCCATTAACCCCTTGAATGCCACGATCAAAGCTGATCACGGCATTCAAAGTAAATAAGAGAAGGGGGGACTGCCCTTTGATCGCGTCACAGAAAATCCCTGTGATGCGATCAAAGCCATAACTTGTATGGCCAGACAGCCCAGGGTCCATTGAAGGACCCCAGGGCTGTCTGACCATATTTCCTGTTGTTAGGGCATACTCAGGTATGTCCTAACAACTGCCTGTGTACAATCAGTACACAGGCTAATGTACTGGCATATAGATCTATGCGAGTACATTACAGTTAAAAAATAAAAATCAAAATGAAAAATCCCTCTATGGGATTAAAAAGAAAGTAAAATTAATTTAAAAAAAATTTATGTTAAATTAAAAAAAATTGTCAAAAAAATACACAGAAATACAATTTTTTTACAATAAATAATCTTTTTTTTAAATATAAGTCCCAAAACTTGAAATAATATAGACATATTTGGTATCGCCACGACTGTAACAACCTGTACAACAAATGTATAATATTATTTATGATGATCGGTGTATGGTGTAAAAAAATAAAATAATAATACTGCAGCGGAACTGCTTTTTTTTCAGCATTTTCGCCAAAATAAAAATTTATATAAATTAAACGATAATGTATTTGTACCAAAAAATGGTACCTACATAAAGTACAACTCGTGTCGCAAAAAACAAAGTCTCATACAACTACGTCGTAAAAAAATTAAAAAGTTATAAGTGTCGGGATGCAAAGAGGGAATTATAAAAATAATTGTTCTGTCCTCAAGGCCAAAATTGGCCATGCACTTAAGGGGTTAATGTGGTCCTGTCACCTACACCAAGGAGTGACTGCAATACTGTAGGTTAGAATATTGTACACAACAGTAAAACTTATCAAAAGGCTATCCCTTTGTCTCAGGTGTAATTTTCACCTATACGTGGTTACTGTAAGTTCTCTCTGCCTTTTACTTTAAAAAGTTGAAGGGAAACAAACTTTAAAAAAGATCCCAATGTATTCAATGGGAACCATATAGATCGAAAATAGAGCAAAAATCGAATCTGTTTTATCCTGGCATAGAAACGTTGTATGCAATGCTTCTCTGTCCAGCGAGGTCTGTGGCCATTGATATTAAAGAAAAGACAGATGAGAATGAACCATCCCATTGAACCCAGGTCTGTTTTTGATGGCAGAAGGAACTGATCTCTTCACTTGAAAAGTGTAAACAAAGCCTTAATATCAGCAAAAACGAGCCAGAGTGGATCGCCGCCAACAAACAGTGAATCTTGCTCTAGCCGACTAGAGTGGTCCATGTATTACATAGATGGCCAATCTTTTGACCTCTGTTCTCAGGAGTGATGGACGCAGCGATTTCAATTTGAAAAGGAGTTGTCTTTGTGAGATTATCCCTTTAAGTGATGCCTCATTGTTATTGCTAGTTGAATTGTTTGACTGAGTCCTGTTTTATTGAAGTAGAATAAAATTGAAGTGTCTTCTGTGTGTAGGTGAAATGTACTAATGAAGAATGCTGTGAATATAGTAAATTAATCAGGTGGATTATCGACACCACAGTCTATTTCGCAACCAACAATAGAAACATAGAGTGACGATAGAAGATCAAATCTGTTTGGCTCTGACGTTTTTAATAGTCTTTACCATCAATACATTTGTTTGTTTGATTAAATTTGACTGATGGTTTTTCCATGTTGTATTCTGGAATATATAACTTTATAACTTATGTGACACCACAGGTGTGTTAGGTCTTGTTTTATTCCGGGACAAGTTGTTCTTTCTGTATGTACCTTTCTGGGAAAACATGCATTAGCATTTAATTGTTATTATAAAAATATAAATAAAATGCTGTAGTCACTATTACCTAGATATCCTGTCTGATCTATTGGTTTAAAGTGTAGCTAAACGTTTGATAAACTTCTGACGTGTCATAGTGACATGTCAGAAGTTTGGATTGGTGGGGGTCCAAGCACTGAGACCCCATCAATCACTAGAACGAAGCAGCTGAAGCAATCGTGAGAATGCTCAGCCGCTTCGTGTCCGCTTCTGTCATCAGCTTTTTCCGGAAAGCCGATGTATCGGAGTACGGGCTCTTAGACTTTCTATTGAGTTCGTGCACCGATACATTTATTTCTGGAAAAAGCCAAACAGGCACGAAGCGGCTGAGCGCTCACACGAGTGCTTCAGCTGCTTCGTTCTAGCGATTGGTGGGGGTCCCAGTGCTCGGACCCCCACCAATCCAAACTTCTGACATGTCACTATGACATGTCCGAAGTTTGTCAAACGTTTAGCTACACTTTAAGGTAGTATTACATGGCCCAACGTAGGCCGTGTAAACGAGCGCCGATTAACGAGACAGCCGATTAACGTTGATCGGTGCTCGTTTGCTTCTTTCACAAGGAGCTAGTATGGGGACGAGCACTTGTTACTCCAATCGCTCCTCCCCATATATTTCTATCATGTCGGCAGCACGTCTCTGTTTACACAGGTAGATGTGCTACCGACAATGTTAAAAGTTTATGCATTTAAAAATATACGATCAGCAGATGGACGAGCATTTGCTCGTTGCCCTGTTTACACAGGGCAATTATCGAGAACGAGCATTCTATGGACGATCGTTTGAAGGTAACTATCTGGTTCCTTTATTGAACCTCCAGGTTTCAGCTTCCAAATTTAGAGCTCATCCCGATTAGTTGACATGTAGGTGGGTTCCTATTGCAACAAGCAGCTCCCCAGCCAGGGATTTGTCTGATAAGAAGTTTGTAAGAGGGAAGGAGAGACAGCATGGATGACATCCCACAACTTTAGTGATTAATAGTGGCATATCCTGACTACTTAGTATAGTATGCTGGACATGGGCATCCTGATAGAATTTCAAAGCCAGCACGGAATTACTAAGTATGGATATAATGGTGTTGAGAAATCCTGTCTATTTCACAGTAATGCAACTATAACACCAACTATAACAAATAGCTACAAAAATGTAGTAAAGCTATTCAAAAACAGTTTGTGAGGATATTGCACATTGCATAGGGCTAGATGTAAACTGTCTTTTTACTTGGACAGAATTATAAGAGTACACATGTGTACAAGCTAACTGGCAGATTCCAGCTCGGACGCTCCAAGGGAGGCAGCTACATCACAGCACATATTGAGTAAGTTATCCATTTGTCTAACTTCAGAAACAAGGCGTCTCAACAGTATCATATGTATAAAATAATGCACACGGCTTCCTTTTTTATTTAAAAAAAATTAGAGCTGAAGCCGAGGATCTGGGTGGGAATAGCAGTAGGTAAAATATATACTTTCAGTCTTCCAATCAGCCTATTGATATCAGGTCTGTCCTGCTACTTTGATGTAATCTGCATGAAATGGCAATTGATGATCACCATGTGCTGTATCGGCAGAGAGGTGAAATCCAAGAAATCAAAACCAGTGGTAGTCAGAGGTATAGAGCAAGCAGAACATGGAATAATGCAGGGGCATAGCTGGGGAGTGCAGGCAGGGCACTTTTCCCCTGGGCGCAACTAAGCGGGAAGGTAGGGGGGGGTGCCAGGGCCTGCTTCCTCTATGAGGGGGCGGAGTTAAAACCACTAAAACCAGCCGCCGCCACCCCCTCCTAGGGATAAGAGATAAATGGCCGGGTTCATTCCGTGCCCAGCCATTCAACGACACAAGCGGCGCGATTAGTTTTTTGCACCGTTGAAAGGCGCTGATTGACAGGGCAAGTCATTCTGCCCTGTCAATCAGCGCCTTTCAACGACGCAAGCGTCACCGCGCTGCTTGCGTCGTTCAACCTCAGCAGACCTGCTCAGAAGAGAGCAGGTCTGCATTGCCACCGGACGGTGCGGGAACGGATTAAGGTGAGTATGTAAAAATGTTTTTCTTTTCCTAATAAAAATGTGAGTGGCATTATCAGGGGGGGGCTATATACAGGGGTGGGCTATATACAGGGGTGGGCTATATGTGCAGCACTATAGGGGGAGCTATATGTGAGGCACTATATTCAGGTGTGGTCTATATGTGGAAAACTATTTATAGGGGAGATATATGTAGGGCACTATCTACAGGGGTGACCTATATGTTGGACACTATATACAAGGGTGGGCTATATCTACAGGGGAGCTATATACAGGGGTGGGCTATATGTGAAGCACTACAGGGGGAGCTATATGTTAGCCACTATATACAGGGGTGGGCTATATGTGGAGCACTATTTATAGGGGGAGATATATGTAGGGCACTATCTACAGGGTTGGGCTATATGTTGGACACTATATACAGGGATGGGCTATATGTGAAGCACTATCTACACGGGTGGGCTACATGTTGGGCACTATCTACAGGGGTGGGCTATATGTGGGGCACTATCTATGGAGGGGCTATATGTGGGGCACTATCAACAGGGGGGCTATATGTGGTGCACTATATGTGGGCCACTATATACAGGGGGGCTATATGTGGGGCATTACCTACAGGGGGGCTATATGTAGGGCACTATCTAGAGGGGGCTGTATGTGGGGCACTATCTATAGAGGGCACGGTGAGTGTGTGATACAGTGTATCGAGCTATTAAAATTAGAGATGCAGTGTACAGCACTATTATATTTAGGGGTACAGTGTGTGGCATCATGAGAACTTTATCTTCGTTTATAGGTGCAGAAATGTTTGAAAAAGTAAGAAGCTGAAAACATCTAAGCGGCAAATTGCAGAAATGTGCTGTGGCCGGGAGAAGTCGTCATAGAGGTCTGAACCGGATGGAGAAGAAAAGAGAAAAAGAACAACTAAAATCTGGTGTCACTTGTAGGTCACTTAATGTCAATTTTTATTCTGCCTCTAATCTGTACCGTAGACACTGTATGATCTGCAACGAGATGATTTTTTTCTTTTTGTGAAACAGCATCTCCCAGCATAACCTTACCATTGTTTGGGCCATGCTGGGAGCTGTATACAATTTAGTGCAAACCTATACGGCAGGGGTTGCACTATATTGAGCTGTATTTCTGATGGTGTTGTATTTATTTACTGAGCTTGGTTCTGGTGTTGTATATATAGACCGAGCTTGGTTCTGGTACTGTATGTATATATATATATATATATATATATATATATATATTGAGCTTGGTTCTTGTGCTGTACGAGCTTGGTTCTGGTATTGTGTATATGTATTGAGCTTTGTTCTGGTGTTGTATATATGTACTGAGCTTGTTTCTGATACTGTTTATGTATATATATATATATATATATACACACACACACACACACACTACCGTTCAAAAGTTTAGGGTCACTTAGAAATTCCCTTATTTTTGCAAGAAAAGCACAGTTTTTTTCAATGAAGATAACATTAAATGAATCAGAAATACACTCTATACATTGTTAATGTGCTAAATTACTATTCCAGCTGCAAATGTCTGGTTTTTAATGCAATATCTACATAGGTGTATAGAGGCCCATTTCCAGCAACCATCACTCCAGTGTTCTAATGGTACGTTGTGTTTGCTAACTGTGTTAGAAGGCTAATGGATGATTAGAAAACACTTGAAAACCCTTGTGTAATTATGTTAGCACCGCTGTAAACAGTTTTGCTGTTTAGAGGAGCTATAAAACTGACCTTCCTTTGAGCTAGTTGAGAATCTGGAGCATTACACTGGCTAACAAAAGGAAAAGATTAATATGGGCAAAAGCACACAGACATTGGACAGAGGAATATTGGAAAAAATTGTTATGGACAGACGAATCAAAGTTTGAGGTGTTTGGATCACACAGAAGAACATTTGTGAGACGCAGAACAACTGAAAAGATGCTGAAAGAGTGCCTGACGCCATCTGTCAAGCATGGTGGTAGTAATGTGATGGTCTGGGGTTGCTTTGGTGCTGGTAAAGTGGGAGATTTGTACAAGGTAAAAGGGATTTTGAATAAGGAAGGCTATCACTCCATTTTGTAACGCCATGCCATACCCTGTGGACAGCGCTTGATTGGAGCCAATTTCATCCTACAACAGGACAATGACTCAAAGCACACCTCCAAATTATGCAAGAACTATTTAGGGAAGAAGCAGGCAGCTGGTATTCTATCTGTAATGGAGTGGCCAGCGCAGTCACCAGATCTCAACCCCATAGAGCTGTCGTGGGAGTAGCTTGACCGTATGGTACGCCGGAAGTGCCCATCAAGCCAATCCAACTTGTGGGAGGGCCTTCTGGAATAACGGGGTGAAATTTCTCCCGATTACCTCAGCAAATTAACAGCTAGAATACCAAAGGTCTGCAATGCTGTAATTGCTGCAAATGGAGCATTCTTCGACGAAAGCAAAGTTTGAAGGAGAAAATTATTATTTGAAATAAAAATCATTATTTCTAACCTTGTCAATGTCTTGACTATATTTTCTAGTAATTTTGCAACTCATTTGATAAATATAAGTGTGAGTTTTCATGGAAAACACAAAATTGTCTGGGTGACCCCAAACTTTTGAACGGTAGTGTGTATGTATATATATATATATATATATATATATATATATATACTAGCTTTTATACCCGGCATTGCTCGGGAGGTTGACTTACGGTATAGATAGAGTAAAAGCTCACTATTTAAATACCCAATTATGTGTAGTAAGGCCCCATGCAAACGACCGTAGAATTAGTCCGTAATTACGGACCCATTCACTTCTATGGTCCATCTGTAATGATGGGGGTAGGGAAACAGACAAGTGAGCCCTAATCTACCCGCCACTCAGTCCCTGCCTACTTGCAACGACCCGCCCTAGGCGACGGGGTACAACTGGGCGACGGTCCCTACGCTCAATAAGTGCACGACAGACAAACAGAAAAGGGTACACAGAAGCGAAGGGAAATGGGGCAGTTGCCCATGGCAACACCGTGAGCAACAAGAGTGGTGAACGAGCCGAGTCAAACCAGGAGTGTACAAGTTACCAAATGCAGAGCAGGAGAGTAGTGAACAAGCCGAGTCAAACCAGGAGTGTACAAGGTACCAAACGCAGAGCAGGAGAGTAGTCAGTAAGCCAGGGTCAATATGAAGCAGGGTCAAATAGTTCAGAAGCTGCAGCAGGGCCAGGAAACCAAACGAGAAGAATCACAAGCAAGGAGGAACAGGAAAGGCAGGTATAAATAGACAGAGGGCGGGAGATAGCTCTGTCTGGCCAGGCTGTGATAGGCTCTCCCACTCCTAAGCCTGCCATCCTGAGTGGTGGAAGATGGAGTCAGTCTCACAGACATAGAAGCAGGTGCAGACTGATTACCTATGTGCGTAGACACAGAAGCTGTGCCTGGCAGATCCTTTACACCATCGAAACCTTCCTGTATATTTACAGGAAGGTGTCCGTGCCGTTGAAAGGCTCTGCAAAAGATAGGACATGTCCTGTTTTTGCTTTTTACGGACCATGCTCCCATACTTTATATGGGAGCACGACCCGCATAATAATTAGAGTATTAAAAGTTAACTTACCTGCCACAGGCCAATCACAGGCTGCAGCGATCACATGGACTGCCGCGTCATCCAGGGACGTCGGACTGGATGTCAAGAGGGACGCGTCACCAAGACAACGGTACGTATGAACTTCTTTTACTTTAAATCGCTGCGGAAACTCTGCCCAAAAGGGCTGCCCCTTCTCTCTTTCCAGCACTGATAGAGAGAGGGGGCGGCCGATTAGTGCAGAGAAAGTGGGTCCGTAAGTAGGGGTGGAATACTGGTGACACCGGACCCAATGTTATTGGAAGCACCATTAAATATCATTAACACTATGATCACATGATCAAAAAAAATGTATTCCCTTTAGAAAATGAAAGTCCTAAGCCTGTGCTCCAAGACGAAACTACGAAGTGGTGGATGAGGGGCGGGGACTTCTGATTCATGCCCATTAGGCATCGATGTTTTATATTCCAGTTATATTGTGTTTTATATTCGCTATATTATATACATTTTATATTCGTTATATTATATGTTTTATATTCCAGTTATGTATCGTTATACACCAGTTGCAGGTATTTTATGTATATATTATATACCAGTTATTCTATATTTCACTTATGTTATATACATCATCACCTTATATATATTTTTTTCATTCTTAATAAAATGAGTTTTTGCAGTCCTGTCGCTGTATTTCTGGTCTGTGGTGCGGCCACATGCTGGGAGTTGTAGTTTCACACGATACAGACGACGTGTCTATTTAATAGATCAGCAGCTCTGCACCTGAGGAGGTACTACAACCCTCAGCATGCCCTCAGTGAGAGGATACATAGAGGACTACTGCACTCGGGGTAACCACTACTCCCCCAAGTAATCCTTTCCTCCGGGATTCACCGTCCAGACCGCGTCCTGCAGTGATATGACATTCACCGGCAGTGGAAGGAGACGCGGAGCCCCCGCTGTACCTCAAACTCCACACATAATGTGACCCCAAAACTGAGGCGGCGGCCACTCAACCGACTCACCCGCTTCCTGTGAGGACGCGACAGCGCGGGAAACTGGGGACGTCAGGTGACACATTTGGCGTGCACGAGAAGCGGCTGCAGGACAGAGCTGAGGCGGCTGCACACAATGATGGGGGGCAGAGCCTGGAAACAAAGGTTTCAGGTACAAATTCAATGCGGTTTTTTTTCGTAGCTAAAAATCATGAGGGTCTCATCTCTGACGGGATTATTCAGACGTAGCGGTCGTGGCGTTTTGCCGCGATTTTTTGCGACATATGAATGGGACAGCTACAGTTCTGTACATCTGAATAAGAGGTTCTGCGGCAGCTGTGTTTTATATAAGAACACGTTATACAGATGTCACTGTGTGATCTGCATGCGGTATTACTGCGGTGCTTGATTATAAATGACCAGTGATAGGGATTAGTCCTTACTGCAGGTCCCAGAAGTCATTGAATGATATACGTTGCAGCCAATTATGGGCTGCCACGTCATCAATAAAAGGCGGAGCCTGTCAGTGCAATCCGTTATCTGGGAAACGCGTGTCCAATCAAAAATACCTATTCCCTGATTTTAAAGAAAAATCGTGCTTCAAACTTTTGAAAATATATATAAGATATATATATGTGTATATATATATATATATATATATATATATATATATATACACTGGTCCTCCTCAATGAATTAGTATATCATCAAAAAAGTTAATTTACTTAAGTAATTCAATTCAAAAAGGGAAACTCATATATTTTATAGATTCATTACACACAGAGCGATCTATTTCCAGCATTTTTTTCTTTTAATGTTGAGGGTTATGGTAACAGTTAATGAAAACACAAAATTTAGTGCCTCACAAAATTAGATGATATAAGCCCAATTTCAAAAATGATTTTTAATACCGAAATGTTGGCCTACTGAAAGGTATGTCCAGTATATGCACGCAATACTTGGTCAGGGCTCTTTTTGCGTGAATTACTGCATCAATGCGGCGTGGCATGGAGGCGATCAGCCTGTGGCACTGCTGAGGTGTTATGGAAGCCCAGGTTGCTTTGATAGTGGCCTTCAGATCGTCTGCATTGTTGGTTCTGGTGTCTCATCTTCCTCTTGACAATACCCCATAGATTCACTATAGGGTTTAGGTCAGGCGAGTTTGCTGGTCAATCAAGCAGAGTGATACTGTGGCTATTAAACCAGGTATTGGTACTTTTGGCAGTTTGGGCAGGTCCCAAGTCCTGCTGGAAAATGAAATCAGCATCTCCATAAAGCTTTTCAGCAGAGGGAAGCATGAAGTGCTCTAAAATTTCCTGGTAGACGGCTGCGTTGTCTCTGGACTTGATATAATACAGTGGACCAAGTATTGAGTGCATATACTGTACATACTTTTCAGTAAGCCAACATTTCGGTATTAGAAATCTTAGGTTTTGGGTTTTCATTAACTGTTAGCCATAATCATCAACATTAAAAGAAAAAAAATGCAGGAAATAGATCACTCTGTATGTAATGAATCTATAGAATATATGAGTTTCACTTGTTCAATTGAATTACTGAAATAAATTAACATTTTGATGATATTCTAATTAATTGAGAAGGACTAGTATATTGAGCTTTGTTCTGGTGCTGTATTTATGTATTGAGCTTTGTTCTGGTGCTGTATTTATGTACTGAGCTTTGTTCTGGTGCTGTATATATGTAATGAGCTTGGTTATGGTGCTGTATACAGAACTATATCGCTTGTCAAATGTACAAATATTTTTATGCTCTAGTTACACGAAAAAATTGGTAGAGAAAACAAACATGGCGAGTGGGAAGGAGATGTCGGGAAAGAGGTTGGGGGGGGGGGGGGGGGGGCGCCAAACTGAGTCTTTGCCCAGGGTGCTGGAGAACCTACCTACGCCTCTCAATAAAGTGTTTAACTGAAAATAGCTATGATTAAAATGAGGCCTCCTCCTGGTTTATGTTCAATCGCAGCATCATACCCCTACATCCAGAGACCATGTTTGTGTGCTCTCTTACTTCCCTTCACTTCAAGCATGACCATTAGGCGTGCCCCCTTCAGATCATGAGACAAGTGAAAATGGGTAGCCCTGTGCTGGTCGACACTGCCCATGTTGTTGGAGGAGGAGGAGGCTGAATTGCGCAAGTTATGGAGCAACAGACATCTTAAAGAAGGAAAACAAAAAGTGGCAGCATATCAAACATGAAAATGTCACAGTTTATGTATCATTTGCCTAAGGAATATCTTCTGACATCATTGACGTTTACATTACATCAAATCCTCCACAATCAAACATATCAGCACTACAAATTCATGAAATTTAGTTTACAAAACGCTATAGCAGAATCCATGAAATTGATGATTGGAGTGTTTTCTCTTTCTACAAACCTAGAAAACGGTTGCATTTCCAGGACACCAATTTTATAAATGTCACTTGGTAGGTAGGGACCGTGTAATAGATTTTGATTTGTCGCCTTGGAGCTTCATGTTCAGCTTCTGGACAGGTATCTGGAGGGCTTCTGAGACTTATAGGCATACTTTCTCAACCCCTTAATGGCCAGGCCTACTTTCGGTTTTTCATTTTCATTTTTCCTTCCCTGCATTTCAAAAGCCATAACTTCTTTATTTTTCCATCGACATAGCCGTATGAGGGTTTGTTTTTTGCAGGAGTTGTATTTTTTCATGGCACCATTTAATGTACCATATAACGTACAGGGAAACTGCAAAAAAAACTCATTGTGGGGTAAAATAGCCAAATAAGAATGATTCCGCCAATGTCTTTTAGGTTTATCTCATGTTAAGTTTATTCTATGGGTTGATACGATTACGGTGATACCAACTTCTTATGGTTTTTTCATGTTTTACCACTTTTACAAAGAAAAAAACGATTTGTAAAAAAAAAATTGTTTACGGTTGCCAAAATCTGCCATAACTTTTTTCTGTTTTTGTTGAGTGGTATTAGGGCATTATTTTTGCAGGACAGGCTGAAGTTTTTGTTTTGTTTTTTTTGCGGTACATGCGACTTTTTATAAAAAAAATTTGTGGGAACTAAGGTGACCAAAAAATATAAATTCTGGCATTTAAAATTATTTTTTTTTTTTTACAGCATTCAATGTGTGGGTAAAAATAACGTTATATTGTAATAGTTAAGACTTATTGTTTTTTAACACTACTTTAAGGGAAAAAATGAGAAAAGAGGGCTTAATATCAGCACAAAGATGGCAGACCTGGGTCCTTCATTAAAGAGGCTCTGTCACCAGATTTTGCAACCCTTATCTGCTATTGCAGCAGATAGGCGCTGCAATGTAGATTACAGTAACGTTTTTAATTTAAAAAAACCAGCATTTTTGGCCAAGTTATGACCATTTTTGTATTTATGCAAATGAGGCTTGTAAAAGTACAACTGGGCGTGTATTATGTGCGTACATCGGGGCGTTTTTACTACTTTTACTAGCTGGGCGTTCTGACGAGAATTATCATCCACTTCTCTTCAGAACGCCCAGCTTCTGGCAGTGCAGACACAGCCGTGTTCAAGAGAGATCACGCTGTGTCGTCACTCACTTCCTGCCCCAGGTCCTGCATCGTGTCGGACACATCAGCACCAGAGGCTACAGTTGATTCTGCAGCAGCATCGGCGTTTGCAGGTAAGTCGATGTAGCTACTTACCTGCAAACGCTGATGCTGCTGCAGAATCAACTGTAGCCTCTGGTGCAGATGTGTCCTCGCTCGTCTGACACGATGCAGGACCTGTGAGTGACGTCACAGCGTGATCTCTCGAGAACACGCTGTGTGTCTGTGCACTGCCAGAAGCTGGGCATTCTGAAGAGAAGTGGATGATACTTCTCGTCAGAACGCCCAGCTAGTAAAAGTAGTAAAAACGCCCCGATGTACGCACATAATACACGCCCACTTGGACTTTTACTTTAAACACGCCCACTTGGACTTTTGCAAGCCTCATTTGCATAAATACAAAAATGGTCATAACTTGGCCAAAAATGCTCGTTTTTTAAAAATAAAAACGTTACTGTAATCTACATTGCAGCGCCGATCTGCTGCAATAGCAGATAGGGGTTGCAAAATCTGGTGACAGAGCCTCTTTAAGTAATCTTTGAGTCCGTCCATTGCAGTGAGGTGTCGGCTGCATTATACAGCTGACACCCACTGAGCATGGAGGGCGCTCAGCTCGTGAGCCTGCTCCATACTTCTTAACGGCTGCCACGTACATGTACGTGAAAAGCCGTTAAGGGGTTAAAAATGAATACATTAACTTGCAATGTTTAACTTTTTTTTTTAAACTAAAGTGTAAATATTCTATTAGTTATATTCAAAATAAGAGGTTTTTTTTAGTTCTACAATAATATTAAATATTTTTTAGTTGATTCAGCATTAGTGCTCACAGTTGATAATATATAGGGTTGATCATGGCTAGCCTAATGTTAGATAATGTCTTGTGTGGTACCTTCTGTTAGCACTCTCTTTACAGTGGACAAATATTTAAAAAAAAAAACGCTATAAAGTGTGTAGTTATCAGCATCATGCAGTATGGTGCCCAAATAACAGTCTAATACGTTGGCCAAATAACCCTTTCCTATTGTTACATAAATAGCAATGCTATACTGGGATGCCACCACCATATACTGCAAAAATAATATACTATGCAGTAGCAGTCCTACAGAATGCCTACATTTATAGCACCATACAGTGCTTAAATAATACCAATATACAGTTACCAAATAAATGCTCCATATATAAAGTCATCTAATAACAGTGTCACACATTGTTTAAATGAAACAGCTATATAATTAAGATTTGTGGTGGTCACAAGCTCCAGCTGCCGGGACTCCTGCAGGGGTTGTGGATGCACCCTGTCCGACCGCACTAGCCAAACACCCAAAAGGCCGGCATTTAGGTTGAGAAAAAGAATACAGGATATGCATCAAAAGGAGAATACATAGAAGGTAATTGATTCAATAAACTAAGACATAGCGTGATCTTACATGGCCCAACGTGGGTCATGTAAACGAGCGCTGATCAAGGAGACCGCTCGTTGATCGGTGCTTGTTTGCTCCTTTCCCAAGGAGCTAGTATGGGGACGAGCGCTTGTTATCATGTCGGCAGCACATCTCCGTTTATACAGCGAGAAGTACTGCCGACAATGATAATAGTTTTGTTATTTAACCCCTTAATGACCGGGCATGTTTGTACCTTAATGACCAAGCCAGATTTGTCAAATCTGGTATGTCTGACTTTATCAGAGAATAACTCTGTGAAAGTTTTGAATATCCAAGTAATTCTGACATTGTTTTTTCGTCACATGTTGTACTTTATTTTAGTGGTAAAAGTAGACTGATACGATTTGCGGAAAATTAATTAAAAAATAGAAAAATGGAAGAAATTTTGTAAAAATTACCATTTTCCCCTATTTTTAACTGCAATATGTCACATATGTACACACATACTGTACAATTTTTTTTAATTAAATATATATTTCTATCTCTTTACTCCATTTTGGCAGCACTTTTGAAAAAATAAAATAAATTTTCAGCAATTTAGAGGACTTACAAATTGAATAATAATTTTATAAATTTTGAAGTACATTTTGTTTTCCTGCACCAAGCCAGGTTTTCAGAGGCTCATAGGTGTCAGAATGGTGGAAACCCCCACAAATGACCCCATTTAGAAAACTAGACCCCTTAAGGTATTTACCTAAGGGTATAGTAAGTATTTTGACCCCACAGTTTTTTGCTAAATTTAATACATAGCAGGTGAAAAAAAAATAATTTCACTTTTTTTCATAAAAGTATCAGTTTGAAGACCAATTTCTTTGTAAAGCGACCATGAGAATGAAGAAACACACCATAAAATCTATCACCCTGTTTCTCCTGTTTTCAAAAATACCAACATTGTGGCCCTAATGCGCTGCCTGGACACACAGCAGGACCCAAAAGGAAGGGAGCACCCGGAGGCTTTCAGGACTCATATTTTGCTTGAAAATGTTTTAGACCCCACTGTACATTTGGAGAGGCTTTGAGCTGCCAGAACGATAGAAACTCCCCATAAACGACCCCATTTAGAAAACTAGACCCCATAACGTAATTATTTAGGTGTATAGTAATTATTTTGACCCCACAGTTCTTTGCTAAATTTAATGCATATCAGGTGAAAAAAATAATAATTTCACTTTTTTCATAAAAGTATTTGTTTGAAGACCGATTTCTTTGTAAAGCGACCATGAAAATGAAGAAACACACCCCAAAATCTATCACCCTCTTTCTCCTGTTTTCAAAAATACCCACATTGTGGCCCTAATGCGTTGTTTGGACACACGGCAGGGCCCCAAAGGAAGGGAACACCCGGAGGCTTTCAGGACTCATATTTTGCTTGAAAATGTTTTAGGCCCCAATGTACATTTGGAGAAGCTTTGAGCTGCCAGAATGATAGAAACTCCCCATAAACGACCCCATTTCGAAAACTAGACCCCTTAAGGTATTTATCTAGGGGTATAGTTAGCATTTTGACCACACAGGTTTTTCGCTAAATATATTGAAATTAGTCTGTAAGAATTAAAATGTACTTTTTTCTGAAACAACATAGAAATTTTTATTATTTACAAGGAATAACGAAGAAAATGCACCCCAACATTTGTAAAGCAATGTCTCCCGATTACGACAATACCCCATATGTGGTAATAAACTGCTGTTTGGACCCACAGCAGGGCTCAGAAGGGAAGGAGCGCCATTTGGATTTATGATTTTGCTGGAATGGTTTTCGGTGCCATGTCGCATTTGCAATGCACTGGAGGGACCAAAACAGTGGAAACCCCCCAAAAGTGACCCCATTTTGGAAAAACCTTCAAGGAATTTTTCTAGGGGTATAGTGAGCATTTAGACCCCACGGGTCTTTTGCAGAGTTTATTAGAATTAGGGCGCGAAAATTAATATCAACATTTTTTCCACTAAAATGTTGCATTTTCTCATTTTCACAAGGGATAAAGGAGGAAAAAAACAACCATTTTTATAATACCCAACATGTTGTCATACGTTTTTTCATTAGAAATGAATTAACCCTTTCAGGACTGATCCATTTTTTGCTTTCATATTTTAGATTTTCACTCCCCGCTTTCCAAGAGCCATAACTTTTTTATTTTTCCATCAATAGAGTGGTGTGAAGGCTTATTTGTTGCGGGACAATCTGTAGTTTTCATTGGTACCATTTTGGGGTACATGCGATTTTTTTTGATCACTTTTTATAAAAATTTTTTGCAATCCTGAGCAAAAAACAGGAATTCTGACACCGTTTTTTAGGTTTTCTTTTTGCGGCGCTCACCGTACGCTATAAATGACATTTTTACTTTATTCTGCAGGTTGGTACGATTACGGCGATACCATATGTATATAGGTTTGGTCCTTTTTTTTAGCGTTTGCGCAATAAAATGACTTATTTATAAAAAAAAAAATTCTGTGTCACCATATTCTGAGAGCCATAATTTTTTAATTTTTTAGTCAAAAAAGCTGTGTAAGGGCTTGTTTTTTGCGGGACGGATAGAAGTTTTTATTGGTTCTATTTTCGGGTACATGCGACTTTTTGATCACTTTTTATTCTTTATTTAGGGAGCGGTGGTGACCCAAAAAATTGCGATTCTGTCGTAGTTTTTTATTGATTTTTTTTGGGGTGTTCATCGTGCGGGAAAAACAACATTATAGTTTTATAGTTGGGTTCGTTACGAACGCGGTGATACCAGATATGTGTACTTTTTTAACGTGTTCATTTTTTTTCTATAATAAAAGTCTTATTATAGGAAAAAAAAAGCATTTAGTGTTTATAGAACTTATAACTTTTATTTTTACACTTTTTTTAAAACATTTTTATTACCTTTTTTTACTTTTTTAACTTGTCCCACTAGGGGACACTTAGTCTTGCAGCTTTGATCGCTGCTAGAGTACATTACACTACACACGTAGTGTAATGTACTCTAACTGTCATTGTGACGTGACTGTCACACTGACAGGAAGCAGAGGAGGAACGGCCGGACGCTGTTCCTCCGAGGCTTCCGTGCATGGCAACCCGGAGGTCATTATCTGACCTCCGATTGCCGTGACAAGCATCGGTAGCCCCCACGATCACTTCGTGGGGGCTGCTGATGTGCTTCAAACCACTTAAATGCGGCGACGGCAATCCGTCGCCGCACTTAAGGGGTTAACTGCCGAAATCAGCGGCGATGGTCCGCTGTCCGTCAAGACTGATGTCTCAGCTGTCGGGGACAACTGTCAGCGCGGGTCTGTCACTCTGTGTTTACACAGAGTGACAGTTTGAAATGCGGACGAAAATGAACGTCATGGTGCGGGAACTAGCAGCCGACCATGACGTTCATTTTCGTCCTTGGTCGTTAAGGGGTTAAAACGATGCAATCAGCCGATGAACGAGCGTTTGCTCAGGGCAATTATCGGGTATGGTATGTATTTGCCCGATAATTGGCCCTTGTAAAAGGGCCTTTACATGCAAAAAGTGAAAGTCCAATATCTCGAACAAGGTTTTAGTAGAACAGGTGTGGATAAAAAGACCTGATAGACTTGAGTAGAATGAGGCGAGAAGGACAATCACACAATTAAATGTCACAAGGGAAAAAAAACAAGGTAAAAGTAAAACAGGTCATGTCTAAAAGATAAAGTACAAAATTATCTCAGGCAGAAACCACATTTTAACATATTTTTCCTACTGGAGAAATCTTTCTAAATGAAAACTTCTGCAGAGAAAAAAACAAGTTTTTTTAATTGAACTTAAGAAATTTCAAAAAGACAAAACATGAGAAGAAAGAAAACTTCCTCTTCAAGGTCGTGAGTCTTTGCTCTAAATGAAAACCAGCCTGTCCTTGCCGTCTATTACATCTGGATAACTTTAAAACTGTGACAAACTTGCTGCCAAGAGTAATTTGACTTTCGCCAACCCTGCCAGCCATAACTTGTCAGCACTGATCTGCTGACGATTAATAGGCTTGGGCAAAACAATCAGACTGTTTGGTCTGTTATTTCAGCCTCTTGGACTTCGCCTCCCAGCATCAAGTCAACTCAAGAGAACTGGACACCTGAATTCATCCATAACATCTCCCTATTCTGTGCCCTGGCAGGGATTAGAGGTAGCAAATCAAGAGGATGAGATTTCAGTAATTAACTACTAAGAGCAGAGGGAAGGGAATAAAGGGAAGAAATACAAGAAATACTTTGGATGTTTACTTTGTTCGTTTCATTCTTTCCAAAAACAATCTTTATTCAAAAGGATAGGGATGTGTTTTTAATTTAGATTTAATAAGGTTGTATTTTTGTTTTAACAATTGAATAAGCTTGACCAAAAATGTATCAAATTGGAAACTCTTCAATGTGTTACTCCAGTAATCAGATTTGAGATCAGTGTTATAGCGGAATAAGTGCTGCCTCCTTCTTTATATATTGGTTATATAAGGGATAATAAGCAGATTTTTCCGTGTTTGCTGTTATTCAGTATTTTTGGACAAGGTCGAACTGGCCAATCCTTCAGTGGCATAAACTCTGCCACAATCATGGGCCCGAAAGATCCAGCAGAAGAAAACTGACTTTTCAGCTAATCACTTACCACTAGGGTCTATTTGTTATTAGGTGATACACAAATAATAAACAGAGATAAAGAAAGAGAGAGAAAGAAAGAGTACATGTTGTGATCTCAACATCTGATTTTGTGCTCTAAAGAATAATCAGGAGAGAGAAACAATGAAAGAGAGAAAGCATAGAAAGAAAAATATAGATATAGATATATGGTCCCATGCACACGACTGTGGATTCCACGGTCCGTGCATTGCCCGGGAGCCTGGACCACAAAAAGATAGGACATGTCTTATTACGGCCATATTTTGCTGTCCAGGCTCATAGAAAAGAATGCACGCGGCCATGTGCACGGCCCGCGATTTGCGGCCGGCCGGTGGGTGACACTCTGCACCCGTCCAAGCCGCAAATTACAACTGTGCACACCACTACGGTCGTGTGCATGAGGCCTAAGATAGAGAAAGAAAGAAAGAACATAGAGAGAAAGAAAGAAAGAAAGAAAGAAAGAAAGAAAGAAAGAAAGAAAGAAAGAAAGAAAGAAAGAAAGAAAGAAAGAAAGAAAGAAAGAAAGAAAGAAAGGAAAGAAAAAACAGAGAGATAGAAAGTAAAGAAAGAGAAAGGAAATAGCGAAGCGATAGAAAAAAATTCCAGCAAAAGAGAAAGAGACCGAGAGAAGATGTGACAGAGCACTAGAAATAGTCTCTAAATCTTTGTGGACCTATAAGAGGGACAGTCCGACATGTACAGTACCACTTAAACTGCCTATAAACAACCCCAGGATGAAACCAAATTGTTTAAGTAGACATTTCCTTCAACGGGAGTCTTACCTTTCAAGTCTGGGCCAGGGGGACGATGACTTTTGTTTTTTGTTTTTGTTTTCAAAGAGGAATCCAAACATCACACTGATTCAAGATCTGTGAATTAGCCACATTTTGGAAGGCTATCCTGTGGTATCAAGGGAGGAGGAATTCAGAACAAACGGAAGGCCAGAGGTCGGGTCATACAGCAAGACAAGAAAACCCTGGAGTTAGGAGTGACTATATTTATCTGGGGGGGGGGGGGGGACGACGACGACAGATAAGTTACCTTCTCGGCATCCTTGGTGGGCACTACGGGAAAATAAAGAGGCAGTTCAGTTCATATAATGGGATATCTAAGCAGGTTCCAAAGCCATTATGTTAAAATATTCTCAGTTTAGCTGCCCCACAAAAACTCAAAAGAAATACTAAAATAGCATTTCAGAAATTACATCCACAATTAGTAGTGGTTACC
The DNA here is from genome assembly GCF_050947455.1 of Rhinoderma darwinii. Lineage (NCBI taxonomy): Eukaryota > Metazoa > Chordata > Amphibia > Anura > Rhinodermatidae > Rhinoderma > Rhinoderma darwinii. The sequence continues at coordinate 587,161,343 of NC_134687.1, read as the reverse complement.
ATCAACATTTGTACATTTTTTATATAAAATACATGTCAATAGTTTAAGAATATCACTGGTTGCACCACTAGCATCAATAAGAGCTAAATGTTTCCTATGATGAAATAATTCTTCTCCACTCTACCTAACAGAATTTCAGACACATCATGGTTTTTGTTACGTGAACTGCGCATTTCAGGTTCTGCTCAGGCATTTCTATTGGGTCAGGACATTGACAATGGAAAGGTTTCATATAATTTATGAGTTTTTGGGATCTCTGTATTGTTACAAATGACTGTTCATTCTCCTTAAGAATGTTATTAGTTATTCCAAGATCAAATTGTCCAGGTCCTGAGGCAGCAAACTCATACTGAACACACTCTGGTATCATAAGGTTTTCCCTATTCAATTAGGGGGAGTTCACACAGAGTTTTTTGACGCGGAAACCGCGCCGCAAAACGCACCAAAAAATGACCAAAAATGCCTCCCATTCATTTCAATGGGAGGCGGAGGCGTTTTTTTCCTGCGAGCGGAAAAACCGGCTAGCGGTAAAAAGAAGGGACATGCCCTGTCTTCGGGCGTTTACACCTCTGACCTCACATTAACATCAATGGGAGGCAGAGAAAGCATATTTCGTGATGTTTTATGCCCGCGGAGCTCAATGGCCGCAGGTGAAAAATTCAGCGAAAATCGGCGTGCAGGCAGAGGAAAATCTGCCTCAAACTTCCAAACGGAATTTTGAGGCAGATTTCCCTCCTGCAAAAAATTCCATGTGAACCCAGCCTTAAAGGGACACTAAAGCCAAAACTAAATTTCCCCATGTGTACCATTATGGTATTCCATGTGTCAGTCTCTCACCTGTTATTTGTCTTGCTTCTTCTATCTCTATATATCAGACTGGGATGTTGCTTAGCAGCAGTGTGAATCAGGCTCGGTGACTACTTTCTCTACTTGATTCTATGAAGATCTATGTGTCACCCTTCAGAGGCTTCAGCAGTTCCTGTACCACACTAGTTTTGCACAGGGGTTGGGGTGGGGGCAGAAACTTCTATCATCAGCTAGCACTGATAATTAGACAGGTTCCTGTCACACAGGTATAACGTAGAAAAATATAGTGCAGGTTCCCTGGCTGTATACATATGGTTTCCCAGCTTATTTAGGGGAATATAGAGAGAATGATAATCACAGTTTCCCTCAGTATGCAGAAATTGTATGGTCTTTAGCTGGTCATGTGATGCTGTGCAGAAGCATCATGGGATTGATAGCAAAGCAGAGAGGAAGAGAAAGCTAGGGAAATCTAAGAATCAAGATGGAGGGTTTTTTAAAGCACAGACAAGGCAGCAGTTCAAAAAGGAAGTACAATATACATAATAGAAGTGTAGAGTGTGGTATACAGGCAGGTGGGGAATGAAGACATGGGAAGTTGTGTTTCCACTGGAGGTCTTCCTTAAGGTACTTCACTAAATCTCAAAAATTAGGGATACTAAAACTTGATTTCTGAGGAAGCAAAGTATCCACACACAATGTTTTAACTGTGGAGTACGGATGTAGCCATCTTTATCTTGACTCTGATAACTAGCTGCAGCGTAACATCACACAACAAAAGCCATTGAAAACCCATTGAAAAGTCTAACGGGTAAGACAGTGTAGTATATCAAGAATGCGCAAGACTTTTGTGACAAAAACGGTTGTGAACTAAGCCAATTAACAGGTGGTATAAGAAAGAGAATCGTGTCTAGCATGTTAAGAAAGATACGCCAAATTTTTCATACAGCCATCACCACTGTGAAACATTTGGTGCATTTTCTGACTGCCTGCTCTAAATTTACGCTGTCTAAAACTTAGACAGTATTAGAAAATCTGCACGAATGTGTCCAGAGGCATAACTGTGGAAGCTCCACGGCCCCAATGCAGAAATCTGTAACAGGGCGCTGCCTGCCATGTACAATTTATAATACTGGTGTCTTCTTATAACTGTGTGTATCAATCCTCTACTCTGGCACACCAAGTCCCTTGTGCTGTCGCATGGGCTCTCCATGATGTACCGTAGTCTCTGTAACACAGCATTTGATTGAACATGCCACATGTTTTTCTCTAGTATCTCATATGAATTCGTAAGACAAAAAACATCCATGTGCCTCCATATAAAATCAAATGCACACAAAGGTAGACTGGACCCATATAACACAGATCCCTAACACAACCCATGAGGCCTAATGTTGTCCTCTCTTCCCCAGAAATATTATCACTTGCAGCAATCCCTAGATCAGACTAAACCCATCCATATGGAGCCTCCTTAGTAGATTGTCTCAGATTTCTTGAAAAGAATAGTGGTGTGTTCATCGCGATTCGTCCCGTCAAACCAACGAACACCATGACAAAACCTGATAGAACAAATTATAAGTCATTTGGTTTGTTGGACCCCAGTAGTGTCTGTCATACAACGTATCCGGCACTGTGCCTAAAACGGACAAATCAATATGACTAGAACATGTAATTACATTCTTTTTACCAAACTAATTATTTATCTAGGCCTTGAAAGATATGAGGTGTAAAAGTAGCACTATTGAATTTACGGTAAAGCTATGAAGGCTTCACGCACACCGGCAAACACCTCTTAATAATTGTGTGGTATCTTTCTGCTTTCTTCCAGCTCCGTGCCTCTTCCCCCAATTGGACATAAAATGAAAAATATGTATACTCACCTCACTGCTTCGCTTCACCCCACCGGGTCCCCCAAGGTTCTCACTGCAGGCCCTTTGCACCTCTTTTGCAACTTTTCAACGCCCAAAAACTGTCTGTAGAAAGGCTAATAAATTTCCCTCTATAGTTGCTAAATAACCTTGCTGCTACAAAGGCAAAATCTGGTTCTGTTGACTCTTTGATCCAAGAAGCTTCCGACCGTGTGTATATATATATATATATATATATTTATAGATCGGTCAATTAATTTCTACACTACAATTTTCTTTTTGTTCCCGAGTGAAAAACATTGAATTCCTACTGGTGAACAATAAGCATCCATTGTGTTCTTTCCTAACCCCGCTGGCTTTATTATAAGGCAGCATGAGACGCGTGTCTTTATTGTATGATAATATGAAGGCTCGACATTAGCTTTAAAAACAGACAGAGTCAGCCAGATCGGAGCAGCTGTCCCTTTTAAAAATAGTAATATGTCTGGGAATCCCTCTATTTGAAGAAAAAAGAAAACAGTAATGCAGAAGTCGAACTGTGACACAACACCCCGCAGTGATTCATCATTCAGGTCCTATCTTCTGGCCATTGCAGACTGACACAAGCATTAAACTTTTGAAGTTTGAACACTGATGTAAGTGGCAGGTGTCTCCGCTTGACACACTATGGGCTATTACTGTTTCACATAAAGGCCTTTCCTGCTTGAAAATGTCTATGAGTTTGTCATAGGATCATGGGAACATAAACCTTAAATTAGAAGTTTGGTCTAAAAACATAAAAGTAAAAACGACATCTACAGGTTGGACGATATAATAAATAAAAAGTTGGTTAAAGGCTACAACAATGTTTAGTTGGTTTGAAACCGAATGTCAATTAGTTTAGGCACGATTGGGTTTCCTAGCTGTTATCCCACCAGCTTGTTGTTGAAGACACAATGGAGGAAAACACAATTGTTCAAAGTTCTAAAGGATGCAAAAATATGGTCAGAAGCTTTTTAACAATGGGCAGACTTGTGCGGATTAGAAGTGCCTCCACTTGTGTTCGGAGAAAGAGACGCTTGGGACATGCATGCAATACTCATCACCGCTGCCCCTTGAAAACCATCGAAACGGTGATGCTTCTATTTCATGGGGCCACTAATTATTTTGTAGTTTGAAAGTGCTCAGTAAAAGGCGTAAAGAGGTAATTCAGTACAGTTCCCTTTTATGTGTCCTTCCATTTGATGTCTATACAGAGAATGCGGTGGCACCCCAAACACATCAGTCTGTTTCAGATACACAAGATTAAGTAGCAAGTGACATTCAAGACCACTGGGCCCACCCAGGAGTTCTGGAATCAGCGAGAGATTGTCACATACTGCCTTTTCACCATTAATCTGCATGCATTTCACTGCTGCCAGGCTGCATCTCCTTCAAGCATCTTGTATAGAGACTGTCAGGCTACTTACACTTTTCCAGCTGAAACCTGTTCATTAACCCCTTCCATGCTGTACAGTTTTAAAACATTACTAAAGTGACCAGTTTTTTTTTTACCGGACTATCTTCAATATGATCAATTTTAATTCAAGAAAGAGAAAGATTCTCTTCAAGTAAAAACACTACATGAGTTTATTTACTTTATTTTCACAAATATTTTTTTTGTGAGTCAATCACAATTCCAGGGTCCTTTTGTTTGTGTTATATTTTTATAATATTAAGAATTGTATAATTGTGTGAAAAATGTTAAAACTTTATAAATACAAAATACAATTATTAAGATTCTTATTTTTAATAAATAAAAATTATTAGGATTAATTCAAAACTATTACGTGGGACAAATGTTATGAAATAAAAATGACAATATATTTGTTGCGTCTTTCATTTGACTTGTTAATAATAATTTTTGATAACCACACAATTGTTTAAAAGAGAACTTTTAAAATAAATATTAATAGAATATTAAATAATTTAATCGATTCATGTGCATTCAGTCATCTCTCTATATACTTGTTCGCATTATTTATACTGCTTTTTACTTATTAAAACTAATTCATCATAGAAAAAATATGAATATTTTAAAATATAAAAAAAATATTACGGTATTATTATATGCATATTCCATAGCAATGACCCAACTCAGGATTTTGCCTATAATAAGGATTAGTGAATTTGTACTGGCACACTACGCATTGTGTGTAATTGAATGTTTGTATGACTTCCAGCATGTGATGCACAGCAAGGGGTCGGAGCTGATGTCTGGATACTTTTATGAATGATGAGGACAATTATTATCTACAATAAAATCATGAGAATATGTGAATAGAAACAGCAGTTTTCTTTGCTTGTGCCACGGAGTAGGACGGTGCGACATAAATAATAGTTAATAAATATACAAACCAGCAGAGATAGAAAATGATTGATTTATAATTCGGTATAATAAGCATAGATATTGTAAAGAATAACATTAAAGTGGTTCTCTGGCAAAGAAGATCCCATTTAGAAGAACCCTATCTGCAAGACCTTCATCAATTAGGCAGAATGAAGAGTGGCTACAAAGACTGTTTTACTTTACTTTCAATGCCATCCACAAGGTCATTAATAAAGAGATTAAAAAGAATCAGGCCTAACACCGATGTTCACTACGGACTTAAAGAGGCCCTATCTCCTACATATCTCGCGAGATCACGCTGTAAGCTGTCATTCATAGCATGATTTTGCGAGATCAAGCAGTTAAGCGATTAAGTCCCACACAAACTTTACCGAACTGTCGGGATTGTGAATAGACATCGCGTCCTGACTGGAAGCGATGTCTATTCACTGTCAGGACACCAGTAAAGTTAATGTGGGTGTATGTGACTGCACAGCATGATCTCGCTAGATAACGCTGTGCTGAGTATGAATGGAGAGAAGTGTATGACTCTGATTGGTCAGCGTCATACACTTCTCTTCACAATGCCCACTTGCTCAAAAGTTAAAAAACGCCCAGTTGGGCATTAAAAAAGTAATTTGCATAAATCTAAAATTGCTCATAACTTCCTCAAAAATGATAGTTTTTCAAAATAAAAAAACAGTGTTATCTACATTACAGCGCCAATCACATTATGTAGGAGATAGGGCACTTATAATGTGGTGACAGAGCCTCTTTAACCCCTTCCCGCTCCTGGACGTACTATTAGGTCACTATAGCGTTCGCGCTCCATGACCTAATAGTACGTCTCGAGAGCAACGGCCGTTTCGGCCGTCCTCCCGACACATACAGGAGCTGTGACAGCTGCTGTCTCGTACAGCAGCTGTCACAGCTCCTACAGCAGGGACCGATCGCTGTGTCCCCGCTGATTAACCCCTTAAAAGCCGCGTTCTATAGAGATCGCGGCTTTTTAGGGGTTAAGCTGCCATCGCCGGCCTGCTACACGATAGCGGCCGGCGATGGTGACTATGGCAACCGGACACCAAACAATGGCGTCCGGCTATGCCATAGACGGAAGCCTAGTGGGTCCTGACAACGTCAGGACCCATTATGCTTGCTGTCAGTGAGTAGCTGACAGTTCTAATACACTGCACTACGCATGTAGTGCAGTGTATTAGAATAGCGATCAGGGCCTCCTGCCCTCAAGTCCCCTAGTGGGACAAAGTAATACAGTAAAAAAAAAGTAAAAAAAAGATGTGTAAAAATAAGAAAATAAAAGTTTTAAAAGTATTAAAAGTAAAAATCCCCCTTTTTACCTTATCAGTCATTTATTATTAATAAAAATATATAAACAAACAAATAAACTATACATAATTGGTATCGCCGCGTCCGTAACGGCCTGAGCTACAAAATTATTTTATTATTTATCCCGCACGGTGAACGCCGTAAAAGAAAATAATAATAAACCGTTCCACAATCACAATTGTTTGGTCACTTCACCTCCCAAAAAATGGAATAAAAAGAGATCAAAAAGTCGCATGTACCGAAAAATGGTACAAATACAAAACTACAGTTCGTTACGCAAAAAATAAGTCCATAAGACATAAAAAAAAAACTATAAACATCTGGTATCGCCGTAATCGTATCGCCACGCAGAATAAAGTGAATATGTCAATTATAGCGCACGGTGAACGCTGTAAAAAAAATAGAATAAAAAAACAATAGTAGAATTGCTGTTTTTTAGTCACCACGCCACCTAAAAATAGAATAAAAACTGATCAAAAAGTCACATGCACCCCAAGAAAACTACAATGGATTCCTCAAGGGGTCTAGTTTCAAAATTGGGGTCACTTTTGGGGGTTTACACTGTTTTGGCACCACAAGACCTCTTCAAACCGGACATGGTGCCTAATAACAAAGAGGCCTCAAAATCCACTAGGTCCTCCTTTGCTTCGGATGCCGGTGCTTCAGTCCATTACCGCCCGAGGGCCACATGTGGGATATTTCTCTAAACTGCAGAATCTGGGCAATAAGTATTAAGTTGCGTTTCTCTGATAAATCCAATTGTGTTGTAAAAAAAATGGAAGAAAGAGGATTTTCTGACAAAAAAAAATGTAAACTTCACCTCTACTTTGCTCTAAATTTCTGTGAAACACCTAAAGGGTTCATAAACTTTCTACATGCTGTTGTGAATACTTTGAGGGGTCTAGTTTCTAAAATGGGGTGTTTGATAGGGGTTTCTAATATATGGGCCCCTCAAAGCAACTTCAGAACTGAACTGTAACCTAAAAAAATAAATAAATGAGGCAAAACTTCGCTTCTTACATTATACTGATAATGAGCCGTGCCCACCCCGAGATGACCCCAGTTTTGACCGTTTGTATAAACGGAGATCCCTATTAGACCATTTCAGTGCCCGGTTTTCCCAAGCATTCACCCCCAAGAAGTGTATTTCTATTGATGAGTCCCTGGTACATTTTAAAGCGAGGGTTCAATTCCGCGAGTACCTGCCGGGTAAGAGGGCAAGGTATGGCGTGAAGATGTCTAAGCTGTGCGAGAGTGCATCAGGGTATACCTACAGGTTTAGGATATATGAAGGAAAGGCCACCGCCAATCCAGACTGCATCCTGGACTACAATAGGTACATGGGAGGGAAGGACTTGTCAAATCAAATCCTGAAGCCCTACAGAGCCATGCGGTGTGGTATAAGAAGCTGGCCGGGCACATCATACAGATGGCTTTGTACAATGCGTGCGTGCTACGTCGATGTGCAGGCCAGACGGGAACTTTCCTGGAATTTCAAGAGGTGATTATCAAGAACCTAATCTTTAGGGACCAAGAAGGGGGGGCACCCAGTACTTCTGGAAGCGAGGCCACACGCATTTTACCAGGGCGGCAACACTTTCCAGGAGAAGTTCCCCAAACTGGCAAGAAGGGAAAAAGTCAAAAGAGGTGCAAAGTCTGCTATAAGGGATAACACAATATATCAATGTGACACGTGTCCCGAATAACCAGAGCTCTGTATGAAAGAGTGTTTTAAAATTTATCATACATCCCTTGGTTTATAATTTACCCCAATTTTACTTACCCTGATGCACTCCGCACAGCTTATCCACCCTCGTCTTTCCCCTCTGAGCCCTGCTGTGTGCCCAGGCAGCTGAGAACAGCCACATGTAGGGTATTGCCATACCCGGGAGAACCCACATTACAGTTTATGGGGTGTAGGTCTCCGGTCAAAATGCTCACTACACCTCTAGATGAATGCCTTAAGGGTGTAGTTTTTAAAACGGGGTCACTTCTTGCGGGTTTCAACTGTACTGGTACCTCAGGTGCTTCTGCATACATGACTTCGCACTAGAAAATCCCCAGTAGGCCAAATGGTGGTCCTTTCCTTCTGAGCCCTCCCATGGGCCCAAACGGCAGTTTATCACCACAAATGGGGTATTGCGGCACTCAGAACAAATTGCGCAACAGAATGGGGTATTTTGTTTCTTGTGAAAATAAGAAATTTTCAGCCAAAACTACATATTATTTGAAAAAAATAATTTTGTTTTCATTCCCAGCCCAATTCAAATAAGTTCTGTGAAAAAACCTATGGGGTCAAAATGGTCACAACACCCATAAATGAATTCCTTGAGGGGTGTAGTTTCCAAAATGGGGTCACTTCTGGTGGGTTTCCATTGCTTTGATACCTCTGGGGCTCTGCAAATGCGACATGGCACCCGAAAACCAATCCAGCAAAATCTGGACTCCAAAGAACAAATAGCGCTCCTTTGCTTCTGAGCCCTCCCATGGGCCCAAACGGCAGTTTATCACCACAAATGGGGTATTGCCGCACTAAGGACAAATTGGGCAACAAAATGGAGTATTTTATTTCTTGTGAAAATAAGAATTTTTGAACTAAAATTACATATTATTGAAAAAAATATATATTTTTTTCATTCCCAGCCCAATTCAAATAAGTTCTGTGAAGAAACTATGGGGTCTAAATGGTCACATTACCCATAAATGAATTCCTTGAGGGGTGTAGTTTCCAAAATGGGGTCACTTCTGGCGGGTTTCCATTGCTTTGATACCTCTGAGGCTCTGCGAATGCGACATGGCACCCGAAAGCCAATCCAGCAAAATCTGTACTCCAACAAACACATAGCGCTCCTTTACTTCTGAGCCCTCCCATGAGCCCAAATGGCAGATTATGACCACAAATGGGGTATTGCCACACTAAGGACAAATTGGGCAACAAAATGGGGTATTTTGTTCCCTGTGAAAATAAGAAATTTTGATCACAAATGACATTTTATTGGAAAAAATGAAATTTTTTTCATTTCACAGCCCAATTCAAATAGGTGCTGTGAAAAAACTGTGCGGTCAAAATGGTAACAACAACCATAAATTAATTCCTTGAGGGGTGTAGTTTCCAAAATGGGGTCACTATTGGGGGATTCCTACTGTTTTGGCACCTCAACACCTCTTCAAACCTGGCATGCTGCCTAAAATATATTCTAATAAAAAAGAGGCCTCAAAATGCACTAGGTGCTTCTTTGCTTCTAGGGCTTGTGTTTTATTCCACGAGCGCAGTAGAGCCACATGTGGGACATTTCTAAAAACTGCAGAATCTGGACAATACATATTTAGTAGTGTTTCTCTGGTAAAACCTTCTGTGTTACAGAAAAAAAATGAATAAAATTGAAATTCAGCAAGAAAAATGAAATTTGCTAATTTCACCTCCACTTTACTTTAATTCCTGTGAAATGCCTGAAGGGTTAAAAAACTTTCTAAATGCTGTTTTGAATACTTTGAGGGGTCTAGTTTTTAAAATGGGGTGTTTTATCAGGGTTTCTAATACATAGGCCCCTCAAAGCCACTTCAGAACTCAAGAGGTACCTTAAAAAAAGGCTTTTGAAATTTTCTTCAAAATATGAGAAATTGCTGTTTATGTTCTGAGCCTTGTAACGTCCAAGAAAAATAAAAGAATGCTCAAAAAACGATGCCAATCTAAAGTAGACATATGGGAAATGTGAACTAGTAACTATTTTGGGTGGTATAACCGTCTGTTTTACAAGCAGATGCATTTAAATTCTGAAAAATGCTATTTTTTCAAAATTTTCTCTAAATTTTGCAATTTTTCACCAATAAACACTGAATATATCGACCAAATTTTACCACGAACATGAAGCCCAATGTGTCGCGAGAAAACAATCTCAGAATCGCTTGGATAGGTTTAAGCATTCCGACGTTATTACCACATAAAGTAAAATATGTCAGATTTGAAAAATGGGCTCTGAGCCTTAAGGCCAAAACTAGGCTGCGTCCTTAAGGGGTTAAGCTTATTTTGAGTATTTACCATTTATTACGACTCTTTGTTTTCTATCTCTTAACCAATTCTTTACCTACGTGTTCCCCCAGTCCCTGCCTCTGTAGTTTCAGGGTAAGGCTGTTGTATGGTACAGTGTCAAATGCTTTTGCAAAATAAATATATCACACCAAAATCCATGTTCATTAGGCACGACCTGTTTTTCATAAATCCAATCTCATTATCAGTTATTTGGTTTTTCACTGCTATATACTTATACAAAAATGGCACTGTTTAGAAGGATAAAACAATGTTTATTTTATACAACCCTTTAATTCTAAATAATTAAAAAAAAAATGTATTGTTAATTAATAAAAAAAATTTTTAGCAAACAATTCATTATTCATTTCATAATATACAAATAAATATCGGAGGCTAAAACAAATTCTGATTTACAAATAGACTAAAAAATTCTAAAGGATTATACATACACATAATCTGTCGCTGAGGAATAAATACTGAAGTAATGATACGATGAATATGAGTCGCGTTGCCTAAGTTTGCTTTTTCACTTTTCGTTCTTCCTTTTGGATCTATCTGGTGCTTCGTGTACGTTTAATCAAATGTTTTTCCCACAGCTCACAAGTTCATTAACAATCCCTGGGCTGATTTATTTTAGCAGATAGACCAATCCGATAGTATTTCAGTTCCTACCCTCTGGATAAAAATAAAATTTTTCACAGCTCATATAGTTTTAACACAAAGCATTGCTCTTCGGCGTATCCCTTTGGTGCCCATATCCATCCACAGATACAAAGTTATGGATTTTGCCATAGATTATGCGCAAAATTAAGATGCTTTATGGGCATAGTTGTTAAACTATAACCTTTCCTTCGCAGTGCGGCCAGGATTAATTCATGCTACATTGATGATTTGTGTTTCTTTTGACTCTACATTGTGGAGTCAATTATAATATCACTTGGGTCCCATGGACTTTAAAAAGTGTACTAAGAATTTTTCATCTGTGGGAATGGAAAGGAGTCTTTACTCTGTGTTCTCATACTTTTAATTTCCAGAACTTTTAATTGATGGCCTATTCAAACCCGGGACCCCAACTGGTCAGCAGAATGCAGGGGCCCTTTAATTGTTTATCCAGGCAAAGCACCATACATACGGGAGTGGCTGTGACTGGTACTGCAGCAAAGCCCCATTCTCTTGATAAACAATGAAGGGGCCAAGGTGCTTCATTGGTGAGTTTCCCAGGGGTCGGCTCAAGATAGGTCATCTATTAAAAGTCCTAGAAAAAAACTTTAAAGCACATTCAGACAGGAGTTTGTCTTCCTTAACTCTTTCCCATTCCGTGAGGTAACATACATCAAGGTGATGTTGTGGGCACGTAGCTAATTGACAATCACACACCCATTGTAATGATTGCTATCCCAGAGACCCTGATGGCGGCAAAGAATAGTTATTGTCACATATAAGGAAAGGAAACAAAGATGCTCACTTAGTTTAAAATTCTAGTGAACTCTGGAAATCGCGATGGCCTTTGCATAGTGACTAACAAAAGCCCCCAGGGCTGTCCGATGATATTGCTCGCCAGGGCATACACTACGTATTTATACCACAAAAGGGTATTAATCAATACTGCAAATTATCCCACAATAAACAAAGACCTTGTACTGCTAACCAGATGGAAAAATAAAAAAGTTATGAATGTCAAAATGTGGGACAGAAAATACTTTGTATCCTTAAGGGGTTAAATGTCTTGTATGAGATTAAAACAACAATTCGATCTTTTTCCTGAAAGAGCACAACATTTGTTTATTGGCTATGCCTGGTATTGCTGCTTCATTCCCTCGAATAGGGCAGAGGGGCAATATCAGATACAATCCATGAACCAGAGTGGTGCAAAAAATACGGTCGCATATTATTACATGTCATTTGCCATTGTTTTTGTCCTGTTATTTAATTTCGATTAGGCCTTATTCACACGAACGTATAATAATACGCCCGTGCTACGCGCGTGGAAATCACGTGCGTCGCACGGGCCTATGTTACTGAATGGGGCCGTTCAGACTGTCAGTGAATTTCACGCAGCGTATGTCCGCTGCGTGAAACGCACGTCATGTCCTATATTTGCCCGTGTTTCGCGCTGCACACACCCATTGAAGTCAATGGGTGCGTGCAAATCGCGCTCGGCACACGGAAGCACTTCCAGGTGCCGCGCGTGATTCGCGCAACAGCAGTAAAAACAATGAATGAAAACAGAAAAGCACCTTGTGCTTTTCTGTTTGTAAACATAAAACCAGAGTGTCATCATGATGCCGGGTGCGCGAAAATCACGCTGCCACGCACCATATGCTGATGACACACGGACCATTTGCAAGCAAAACGCAGCATTTTTTGCGCGCGCAAAATGGACACGTCCGTGTGAATAAGGCCTAATATTAACCTGACCGCAGAAAAACATTGATATTACAATAGAGGCTATCAGCACAATGTATTAATCACTAGTGATTTCGCTCTCTGCCCTGTACAAGGCATGAATAGATGTGTAGCACCTGACCAACACTTCCCAATGAATATAATTATTTGCATAGTTCGCTAGAGGGACATTTAAAAGGAATTGTCCGGTTTCAGCAAATAATCTTATTTTTTGTATAATTTAAAGTTGCACAATTTTCCAATATACTTTTTGTATTAATTCCTGATGGTTTTCAAGAGCTCTGCTTGTTTCCATTCAGTAAGAACCTTCATTGTTTCCTTCCAGTGGATAAAATTCTGTCCATGGTCATGTGATGGACACACAGGTGCTGGGATCGTTAGAAGACACAGCTCTGATACACATACTGTAACGAGCCGTGCACCTGTGTGTCATCACATGACCAGAACAGAATTGTATCCACTGTAAGTAAACAATCAATGTTCCTACTGAATGACAACAATCAGAGATCTTGAAAACAGTGAGGAATTAATACAGAAACTACATTGGAAATTTGTATAACTTAAAAAAAAGAACAGAATCTCTTTAAGGCTACACTGCAGCTTTAGTTGTGCAAAACCTTTCGCAGGCAAGTCGTGCCAACAAAAATAGATAATGGTGCTCAACTCAAGTAGTTTACGTTTTTCCTCGACCTATTGAAGTAAATAGGAAGAAGTTACACAACTGTTGTTTTTCTAATTATTACTTCTATTACGATCTTTACTTTCTGTTTCACGTTGCACCAAAGTTGCAACTTCTGTGTATCGCCCTATTTCTGAAGCATTCACCCCTTTCTGACCGCAAATACACATTTGGGAAGTAGTAAGCCTTTTTCGTGGTTTTATAGCATAACTGTTGTTGCCTGCCCGCCCCCGCCCATCCTCTGCGCTCACATTTATTTGTGTTTTCTCTGCCCGGCCAGGCACACATTGTCCTGGCCAGTGTCAGAGCAGCCCACTATGTATTAAACGAGCTGCCTCTCCGGTAATCCTCCCGGTAATTACAATGGCCAATCCGCCCCTGGGGACATGTTTTATGGAGAATGCTACAATTTAGAAAGTTCATGTTAATTACATATATATTTTTATGTCCTACAGGTTATGATGATATTAACCTAATAGTAGAAATACAATTTTAAGTGCTAGTGTAGGTAAAGCTGGCAACTAACATAAAAAAGATAGACAAAAGATTCATTATTTTGATAGGACTTCTGCAGACTTCACACAGTTTTTCCCCCCTAACCTGCCATTGCCAAGCCAACAGTCGAGAATGTAGTGAGAATTTCTGTATACAGAGTAATGTGCTTTTTCATCACATACAACTACTATGTTCTCAAGCAGATCTATAGATATATCTTCCAGTTGATTCTGCAGCTGGAAAATAATTGGCTAACTGTGCGCAGAAGCCTGTCCGTGACCCAGCGCCGTCTCTCCAATGTCGGGCAGGTCATGCACAAAGCGCAAGAGGCCACTGCCATTAGGGAATAGCGTTGCCATGAAGGGGTGCACTTGCTCTGCAGTAATGTTTAGGTAGGTGGTACGTGTCAAAGTAACATCCACATTAAAGGCAGGACCCAAGATATCCCAGCAGAACATTGCTTAGATCATCACTCTACCTCTGCCGGTTTATCTTCTTCATAGTGCATCCTGGTGCCATCTCTTCTCCAGGTAAGCAACACACATACTCCCGGCTGTCCTCATGATGTAAAAGATAACATGATTCATCAGACCAGGCCACCTTTTTCTATTGCCTCATGCTCCAGTTCTAATTACCACGGGCCCATGGTAGGTGCTCTCGGCAGTGGACAGGGGTCAACATGGGCTCTCTGACCAGTCTGCGGCTACACAGCCCCAAACGCAGCAAGTTGCAATGCACTGTGTGTTCTGACACTTTTCTATCATAACCACCCGTAACTTTTTTAGAAATTTGGCTACAGTATTCTTCCGTTGGGATCAGACTATATGGGCTGGCCTTCACTACCCACGAGCTTTAATGAGCCCTGGGCGCCCAGGACCATGTCACCAGTTCACCGGTTGTATTTCCTTGGACCACTTTTGGTAGATACTCACACCGCATAGGGGCATCACAATTAGGCACTTGTCAAAGTCTCTGAGATCCATACGTTTGCAAATATTTATTGCTTGAACTTCTAGAACTGACTCTTCACTTGGTGCCTTACATTTCCCATCCCATTGACAGGAGCCTTTGTAAGATAATCAATGCTATTTACTTTACCAGTCAGTGGTTTTAATGTTATGGCTGATCGGTGTATACAGTTCACTAATAAACTGTATATTTCTCCATCCTTCTCACGCATCTCTCATATCTTTCTAATATCTTACTATATCATTTAATCTAGCGATCTATCTGTCTATCTATCTATCTATCTATCTAATATCTGTCTCATAGCTATCATATGTCTTTCATGTCTATATTTATTTCTCTAATGTATATATGTATCTACCTATAATATGCATATTATATGTCTATCTACATAGCTAATATTCCATCAATCTAAAGTAAAACTCAATGGGAGGTGAAGAGTCCCGAAACAAGAATAAAAATCTGGCATTAGGATAAAAAGAATGCGTTTGATAGACTGGCAGAAACATTTACATAATCTTAAAATTCTAAACAAGTATACACATGTATACAGGACAGTAGGATCTGGTCATCAGCAGGAGCTGCACAACCATTCTGCTCATATACACCAGGGATCAAGTCTACACACAAATTCTCATGTAAGGATCTTCAATAAGTAAAACTGCTACTCTGTTAAACTAATTGGCTGCTGCACTAAGCAAGACCAATGCCATTCTTGTCAGAGGTCCACTTTTGGTGGGCCAAGAATGAAGAAGTTATATTTGTATATAAGTGAATATCACTAGCCGTAATTTCCAAATATACTTATATTTTCAGAATCAAATCTGATACTACTGCCGCTTATCACTGCCAACAGAGTAGTATTCTGCTGATGGTCTCACAGCAGGGGCTGGCTGGCAAAATTTAGCCTGGGGGGCAAGCACACAGCACTGGCCCTTAAGGAGCGGCCAATCCTTAACCTGTTTCCTCCACCTGCCGTATAAAGACGGCAG
This sequence comes from Rhinoderma darwinii, assembly GCF_050947455.1. NCBI lineage: Eukaryota > Metazoa > Chordata > Amphibia > Anura > Rhinodermatidae > Rhinoderma > Rhinoderma darwinii. Next base: position 587,145,412 of record NC_134687.1, on the reverse strand, counting down.
GGGTACTGGGGTTTAAATGCATCCGCTGGTGGTGTTGCTTTCATGGTTGGATCGCATGCGCATGTGCAAAACCAGATACATGATTGAGCTGTTGGTAACGGTACTAGAAACTAAAAACTATTAGTTTCTAATTCTGTAATCGATGTGATATAACATTCCCCTAACTATATATTACATGCAGGCTAGAGATCCCCTTCCACTATTACTATATATTATAGGCAGCCTAGAGACCCTCCCCATACTATATATTATATGCAAACTAGAGACCCCCCACTAGAGACCCCTCCACCATTACTATATATTACATACATGCTGACCCCTCCCTAATTACAATGTATTGCATTCAGGCTAGAAGCCCCCTCCCACCTGGCTTTATATTACTTGCGTGCTAGAGTCCCCCTCCCCCTTACTATATATTCTAGGCATTCTAGGGCAGTTCCCACTTTGACAAGGGTCAAATTTTGAAGGCTAAACGACTGTGTCAGAGCATCACCAAAATAACAGGTCTTGTGGGGTGTTTCCGTATACAGTGTTTAGTACTGGTGCGGATACAGGAGCTGTGCCCAAGCGATCACCACGAGAGCCCGGCATTGACAGACAGCCGAGGTCCTGCTGCAACAGTCGGAATGGGAGATAACTCCGATCTTGGCCGTGTAACCCCTTGAATGCTAGTTATTAGTGACCATGCCATTTAAGTGGTTTGACAAGAAGGAGGGAACTCCCTCTGTCACCCATCGGTGATAGCCGAGGGTCTAACAAAGGTGTAAGGTCCACCAGGGTTGTGAACCCACTGGGCCACTTCACCATAACGTAGTAGCAGCTGGTCAAATAATATAGGACAGTCACTAGACAGTGGTACCTGGATGGCAGGCTGTGCTGGATAACTGGAAGCAGGTTGTGCTGTAATATCAGAAGCTGGCTTGTGCTGGATTATCAGAAGCTGGCTTGTGCTGGATTATTGGAAGCTGGTTTGTGCTGGATTATCAGACTCTTGCTTGTGCTGGATTATCGGAAGCTCGCTTGTCAAGGAGACCAGACACAGATACTGAAGTCGTCACAGACAATTGACTTGACACGGATACCAGACACAGATACTGAAGTCGTCACGGACACTGGACTTGACACGGATAACGGACATGGATACAGAAGTCGTCACGAACACTGGACTTGACACAGACACTGGAATCAGGAAGAGGCTACAGAACCTTTGCAGACTAACACAAGGTTAGCAACAACATTGCCCAGGCACTGGGGATAGTGGCAAGGTCACTTATAAGGACCATGGTGCGCAAGGATAGGCTGGAGACAATTTTACTGGTGCCCCTACGGGACAGATATGGAGAGGAAGCAGAGAGCGCCAGCATCCCTGGGAAGAGAGACGCCGGCAAAGAGGCATAGTCCTGCGGTTGTGGCTGCCGATAAGAGGGGGATGCTGGAGATCTGTAGCTGCGGGCATTACACATGGCTGTACGCCTATTAGGCTGTGAATAGATTGCTTGTCAGTTTTATACTGACAGGAAAAAATGCTTTGGTTTACAAAGTACACTACCGTTCAAAAGTTTAGGGTCACTTAGAAATTTCCTTATTTTTGAAAGAAAAGCACAGTTTTTTTTCAATGAAGATAACATTAAATTAATCAGAAATACACTGTATACATTGTTAATGTGCTAAATGACTATTCTAGCTGCAAACGTCTGGTTTTTAATGCAATATCTACATAGGTGTATAGAGGCCCATTTCCAGCAACCATCACTCCAGTGTTCTAATGGTACATTGTGTTTGCTAAGGCTGGGTTCACACGACCTATTTTCAGACGTAAACGAGGCGTATTATGCCTCGTTTTACGTCTGAAAATAGGGCTACAATACGTCGGCAAACATCTGCCCATTCATTTGAATGGGTTTGCCGACGTACTGTGCAGACGACCTGTAATTTACGCGTCGTCGTTTGACAGCTGTCAAAAGACGACGTGTAAAATTACAGCCTCGTCAAAAGAAGTGCAGGACACTTCTTGGGACGTTTTTGGAGCTGTTTTCTCATAGACTCTATTGAAAACAGCTCCAAAAACGGCCGAAAAAACGGCGTGAAAAACGTGAGTTGCTCAAAAAACTTCTGAAAATCAGGTGCTGTTTTCCCTTGAAAACAGCTCCGTATTTTCAGACGTTTTTGGCTCAGCGTGTGAACATACCCTAACTGTGTTAGAAGGCTAATGGATGATTAGAAAACACTTGAAAAACCTTGTGCAATTATGTTAGCACCGCTGTAAACAGTTTTGCTGTTTAAAGGAGCTATAAAACTGACCTTCCTTTGAGCTAGTTGAGAATCTGGAGCATTACATTTGTGGGTTCGATTAAACTCTCAAAATGGCTAGAAAAAGAGAGCTTTCATGTGAAACTCGAAAGTCTATTCTTGTTCTTCGAAATGAAGGCTATTCCATGCGAGAAATTGCCAAGAAACTGAAGATTTCCTACAGAGGTGTGTACTACTCCCTTCAGAGGACAGCACAAACAGGCTCTAACCAGAGTAGAAAGAGAAGTGGGAGGCCCCGCTGCACAACTGAGCAACAAGACAAGTACATTAGAGTCTCTAGTTTGAGAAATAGACGCCTCACAGGTCCTCAACTGGCAGCTTCATTAAATAGTACCCGCAAAACGCCAGTGTCAACGTCTACAGTGAAGAAGTGACTCCGGGATGCTGGCCTTCAGGGCAGAGTGGCAAAGAAAAAGCCATATCTGAGACTGGCTAATAAAAGGAAAAGATTAATATGGGCAAATGCACACAGACATTGGACAGAGGAAGATTGGAAAAAAGTGTTATGGACAGACGAATCGAAGTTTGAGGTGTTTGGATCACACAGAAGAACATTTGTGAGACGCAGAACAACTGAAAAGATGCTGGAAGAGTGCCTGACGCCATCTGTCAAGCATGGTGGTAGTAATGTGATGGTCTGGGGTTGCTTTGGTGCTGGTAAAGTGGGAGATTTGTACAAGGTAAAAGGGATTTTGAATAAGGAAGGCTATCACTCCATTTTGCAACGCCATGCTATACCCTGTGGACAGCACTTGATTGGAGCCAATATCATCCTACAACAGGACAATGACCCAAAGCGCACCTCCAAATTATGCAAGAACTATTTAGGGAAGAAGCAGGCAGCTGGTATTCTATCTGTAATGGAGTGGCCAGCGCAGTCACCAGATCTCAACCCCATAGAGCTGTTGCGGGAGCAGCTTGACCGTATGGTACGCAAGAAGTGCCCATCAAGCCAATCCAACTTGTGGGAGGGGCTTCTGGAAGCATGGGGTGAAATTTCTCCCGATTTACCTCAGCAAATTAACAGCTAGAATGCCAAAGGTCTGCAATGCTGTAATTGCTTGCAAATGGAGCATTCTTTGACGAAAGCAAAGTTTGAAGGAGAAAATTATTATTTGAAATAAAAATCATTATTTCTAACCTTGTCAATGTCTTAACTATATTTTCTAGTCATTTTGAGTTTTCATGGAAAACACAAAATTGTCCGGGTGACCCCAAACTTTTGAACGGTAGTGTATATCAAAGCATTATATAAGCGATCAAAAGATGGCATTGTGACGTCATCTAGTGGGACTAAATAAATAGTTTTAAAAAAATTAATTTAGAAAATAAAACCTTTTTTCTATAAAAAGTGGTTCTATTTTGTACAAGCGCAAACAAAAAATAAAAAAGACATATATATGGTATCGCTGTGATTGTAACAACCTGAAACTCAATAAACTCAACGCATTATGGGAACTGCAGGATGAATGGCTTATAAAAAAAAGAGCGTATGGTGACATTGACAGAAAAATAAAAAGTTATGGCTCTTGCACAAAAAATTATTGTACAAATACTATACATATTTAGTATCGCCTTAATCCTACCGACCCATAGAATAAAATGAATACGTTAATTACACTGCGCTATGAACGGCGTAAATTTAAAGCACAATATACAATAGCGGAATTGCTGTTTGTTTCCATTCCCCCCAGAAAGAGTAAATAAAAGTTAATAAATAAGTTATATGTACTCTAAAATGGTGCTGTAAAATGCAACTCATCCTGCAAAATACAAGCTTTGTCATATGGCTTTGTTGATAGAAAAATGAAAAAGTTATGGCTTTCTGAATAAAGCGAGGCAAAGTGAAAAAATTTCTGCAGGCCTTCATGCCAAAATGGTCTTGGTACTTAAGGAGTTAAATATGTTAAAAAAAAAAACACATCAACGCAAGTAGGAAAATAAAAGTGAAATATAGGAACACCTAATCATATGGTCAGGGACAGTTGTCTCTTTTCAATTCATGGACAGTCATACTCTACCATTATACAAGCACCAATGTAACCTATAATGCCGCCATACAGTGACCATATAGTAGTACATGCCAGTCCTACACTACACAGATGCAGTTGCAAGCAGAATACATGCATTAATAATTAAAACGGCTCTGTCATCTCTCCTGACATGTTTATTTTAGTAAATGGTTGTATTACCCATAACATAATAATTCTGGAACATATTTTCTTAGAACTCTGCATTTTGATGTTCCTCTGTTATTTCTCTGGGAAATGTATGAATAAATTGACAACTCATTGTTACCATTCCCCTTGTCAAAGGGACGGATCATTACACACTCTGACCAAGCATCACTGACAGAATTAGACTGTGAAGGGGCACGTCCTAAGGGTAACACTATGTTGTCAATTAGGCCTGGGCTACACAGAGACTTTTTGTAGTGCTACTGATTGATTTATACTATCGAGGGACAGTTGCAGTCCTCAAGATTGCATACAACTTAATATTTTTCCCATGAAGGACCTCTGGGACCTGCACCTATCTCTAGAACGGGGCCCCCTAAACCCCGTACCAGCTTTTTGTTCTCACGCTGCCGGTCACTTATTGATTACATGGTCGGCAGTTACGCTGTTTCCGTAAGTCCCATAAAACTGAATAGTAGTTATGGAAACAGCATAAGGGTATGTTCACACGGCCTATTTACGGACGTAATTCGCGCGTTTTTGCCCCGAATTACGTCCGAAAATAGCGCCTCAATAGCGCTGACAAACATCTGCCCATTGAAAGCAATGGGCAGACGTTTGTCTGTTCACACGAGGCGTATATTTACGCGCCGCTGTCAAATGACGGCGCGTAAATAGACGCCCGCGTCAAAGAAGTGACCTGTCACTTCTTTGGCCGTAATTGGAGCCGTTATTCATTGTCTCCAATGAATAGCAGCGCCAATTACGTCCGTAATGGACGCGGCGTTCAAGCGCCTGCACATGCCGTTACGGCTGAAATTACGGGGATGTTTTCAGGCTGAAACATCCCCGTAATTTCAGCCGTTACTGACGCCCTCGTGTGAACATACCCTAACTCTCATGCTACGCTGCTTCCGTAACTGCCATTCACTACTATTGGAGTTACGGAAACAGTGTAGCTCAGCGAGTTACGCTGTTTCCGTAACTCTTGACTATGTAATCAGGAAGTGGCCGTGTGCACACATAGCTAGAACGGGGGTTAGCGGGCCCCGTTTCACAGATAGGTGCAGGTCCCAGAAGTGGGAGCCTCATCTATCTGACATTTATGACATATCCTGTGGATATCCTCAGAAAAAGCATGGTTGAACAGCAGCACTCGTCTCCCAAATTTCAATCAATATGTTGGCTTGAGAAAGATCCTCCACGGGTCGAAACGTTGCTATTTTTTACTGGATGTTTGACCAATAGAGGAACATATTGATTTACATTTTGGAGACGTGCGCTGCTGTTCAACCACGCTTTTTCTGAGGATTACATTACGTCAGACTGGGTTTGTCTGATTTTACAGCGTGACACCGCTCAAGATATCTGCATTTGTGCTGCTTCAAATATTTTATTTTTTGGATTATATCCTGTGGATATGTCATAAATGTTTCATGGGAAAACCCCTTTAATGTGTTGCTTAGTACTGCAGCTGTAGTTCCATAGTTACAATTAATTAGTTTAGTTACAAAAAGTCTCCATGTTGACGATGCCTTACTCATTCATTTCTAGGAGGAATAACAGAGGAACAGCACAACACATAGTTCTCAGTAAAGATGTTCCAGAATTGTTATCTCATGGGAAAAACAAGAATTTACAAAAAATACAATTCGGGAGCACCGGAGTGGCGCATGATTTATATTGTGAGTAATCCTTTTTTTGTTATTTTTTCACATCCCTCTGTCCCCCACCTGCCCTTGTCTCATGGTCGATTCCAATAAAAAAATGCATAAAGTCCGTTACTGATCATGAAATCCCAAATAAAGAAGCATGGGTTCAAAACACTTTAAATTAGTACCTGCGCTGATAATAGACTTTGGTGGGCATCTAACCAACCTTAAACCTGGCATACCAAACATAAAAGCACCCACCAGAAATAATTAATACCCATACGGCAATAGGTCATTACTCCTGAGTTTCTTACTACCTCCACAATGCATTTACACTTATGAAACATGAACGGCACCATGTTGTTAACAAGGTTTACACATATTCGACTAATAGTACAACCTTGTAGCTCCCATGCATTGATTGGTGAGTAATGGGTTGGTGGGCAAGCCACAGATAAGTTTGGGCATCTCATTTGCTTGGTCCCCTGACAGTAATACCAACTGTACTGATCTAAAGGTGGCCGCGCCCGAGATGCTTCCAGTTAGGAATGATCCTACACAAGATAGCCAATTATGATAAGCGCCAACAGTGTCTAAAATGCTTACACAGTGAAAGTATATTCCAGCGTCCGAACATGACCGGCTAGCTCCATCCAAAACCAACAAAATGATGATGGACACTGTTGGGTGAGCAAAGTAAAATAACAATTTGCACTTCCACTCTGCTCTGATGGAATCCATGTCAAGCGGTAGAACTAAAGTACAATATTTTAATAAGTCAGGACAAGCAAAATGTCCTTTAAACGGAACCATAGGTTTGACAAACTAGAGAAAGTCAAAATTTTAATGTCATCCACTGTTAGACAACTCCAACTCCTAGCATTCCTCAGGCTAGATGGGGATGCTCGAACATTGAAGTCAGCAACACTTGAAGAACAGGTTGTTTACAAATGTTCTAGACCGTGGTCTTCAACATGTGGCTCTCCAGCTGTGGCAAAACCACAACTTCCAGCAGCCTGCGGCTCTCAGACATGCTGCGAGTTGTAGTTTCGCAACAGCTGGAGTACCACAGGTTGAAGACCACTTTTCTAGGCAAAAAGCATTCTTTATCTCCTTCATGTTCTAACTTAAATAGTGTTAAATACCTAGAAAGTAATTGTTTGTCAGATAAAATATGTTCTTAACATTTATCAAATATCACAGCAGCTTTTCTTTAGCCGCATAGTTTTTTCTTATACATCTGGTACCCTTTTGGTACATACAAAATTCATCAGATGTACGTCAAGCTTACGTCCATGCATGACCTCCCTAGACTTCTAAGTGGCGAAAATATTTACATGAACGATTTAAATCAGCGCAGATAGGAACGGATTAACCGTACAGATGACATTAATAAGCTACTCAGAACTGTGTATTATATTTTATTCTATAGATCTGCCAGGTAATGCATAAATAATTTCTGGTAAATCCATAAAAATAAATGATGGTGGGAATACAGCGAGCGCGTTCTGACATGAGTTATATAAATATATCTATTCCTTTGAAGTTACTGCTATCTATTCCTGCAGTTTGTAGCCTGTCAATGGCTAAACCGAAGGATGAATTTCAATGAATATCATATGTATGGTACCTCGGCAAAGATTGCCACTGGAAGACATAGGGGCCGTATTTGCCCAGAAATTTAGTACATGGGACTTCCATATCTGTAAAGGGTTATTCTCAGCTTTTGTAACCTTCAATAAAGGATGATCACTAGTGAGAGATGCCCACTAAGATACAATGTGCTCAAGGGCTAAGACAGTTGAAAAGATTCCATATGACTTGGCTACGTCCAAGGATATGTACCGTATAACTCAAAGCAAAACTGTAAATTCAATTTTAAGCCAAAGCTGTGTACCGCAACATTTCTCAAAAAGGTTTACTTACTTGAATGACGTAATTTTAGAGGTCCCCCACTGTTCTCTACTAGGCCACAACCAAAGCCTGTGCTGTCCATGACAACCAAGCAGCACCGGCCTCAATTATGTAAAACTTTGGGAAGATGTAGAGCTTCAAAGGATTGACTAAAAACTGAGTTTTTATTTTTTGGTGGGAGTTTCACTTTGTTTCTTATATTTATATCTATGTTGTTGGATGTAGCCATGGGAAAAGGAATGAAAATATCTATTGACTACTTTGTTGGTTGCATTCAAAGAGTTGAAAAACAATGTGCAATAGAAACCCTTTAGGGTGAGACTCACATATACGGTTTTGAGGAAACTTTTTTTGGGGGCAAAAACAAGAGTGGATTATCAATAGAGAAGACTTTAATTGATATTCTTTCTTTTTGGAACCACTTTTGCTTTTCGCTAAAAACAAACAAACAAACAACAATATCAAAACCCAAAAAAACCTGCATCAAAAACTCCATGTGGTCTTAGAGAAGAGTGTGACCTAAATGATGCTATTCAGTGGCTGATTGATGGAATCCATGACAAATACCCATCACCTGAACAATTACACTACAAGTCAGTTTGGAGGGTGCTCAAAAGACGACTGAAGGACGTAGCTTAACTACTCTTTTTAAAAAGACATGTACAGTTTTGTAACATCTGATCAGCCATCAATCAGGACCAATCTCTGCATTCTTTCCACTTGTACTGATATTATACAAACAGATTCTAGCCGAACCCCTGAGGGCCTGTCTGAAGGAAAACAGTGTTGAGACTGAAAGATTGACTAATAAAAACTTTAGCCATCACCACTTTTTCCTATATTTTCTATGCCAAATAGAATCTTTTTAATGTGTTTTATCATTTGAGAATTTGGTCTAAAAACCAGGGAGCTGATTTCTATTTTAACTAGTTAAATGTTTCATAAAATTTTTATTTCAGAAACTTCTTGGGACTCGGGGAAAATATGTGTAATTGGGTTAACAACTATCTCAGTGATAGAAAACAGAAGGTGACTATTAATGGTACATCTTTAGATTGGGTCGCAGTTACCAGTGGGCTTCCACAGGGGTCAGTATTGGTCCCTCTTCTTTTTAATATGTTTATAAATTACATTTTAGGGGGTTTACAGAGTATAATTTCAGTATTTGCAGAGGATACTAAGCTCTGTAAAGTAATCAACACAGAGGAGGATAATATAATACTACAGAGGGATTTAGAGAAGCTGGGGGCGTGGGCAGAGGAATGGCAAATGAAGTTTAATGTGGAAAAATGTAAGGTTATGCACTTAAGCCCAGGAAAGAAATTCTACAATCATGCTTTAAATGGTAAAACACTGGGTAAAACTGCTACTGAAAAAGACTTGGGGATTTTGGTGGACAGTAATGTGTAAATATATAAATGGATAGTACGAGATCTTTCTAATGATCTCCTTGCACCTAGGCCTGTAACCATGAGAAAGGGTGTTCCTCTGCATCTAAAGGAAATAAGGTTTCACCATCATCACAGACTGGGATTCTTTACTGTGAGAGCAGTGAGACTATGGAGCTCTCTGCCACGGGATGTTGTGATGGTTGATTCTTTGAACAAGTTCAAGGAGTGCCTGGACACCTTTCTTGTAAAATATAATATTACAAGTTATAGGTACCAGATGCTGGAGATGGGATGTTGATTTAGGGATTTATCCTGACTGCCATTTTAGAGTTTGGGAGGAATATTTCACCTATTGAGGCAATTGGCATTAACCTCATGGTTTTTTCTTTGCTTTCCTCTGTATCAACATGGTAGGATTATAGGTTGGAGTTGAAAGACCTGTGTCTTTTGTTACATTTTGTATACAGAATAGGATTATGGTTCCTTGGGCCCTCCAGGGGAGATCATTCTAAATGGCCCACCCTCACTCTATAACAAATGTGTGCATGTCCACTTAAAATTTTTATCATTCACACACAGGACATATGATCAATAAGGACTAATAGGTTACTTGTGAACCAACCCACAAAAAAATAGACCCCAGTGGCAAGTGAATGGCTCCAAAGTCAACTACAAATGGGCTTCTTCTGCTGGACCTTTGGGAGCCATTATTGTTTCAGATCCTGGGCCCCGATATGCCTTATAAAGGCACTATTGCTGCAGTTCATTCTAAGAGTATGTTCAAAGGCAGTGGTTTCAGATGTAATTCGGGCATTTTACGCCTCGAATTACGCCTGAAAAAACGCCCCTAATACACCTACAAACATCTGCCCATTGCCTGCAATGGGTCTTACGATGTTCTGTTCCCACGAGCCTTTATTTTAAGCGTCGCTGTCAAAATACGGCGCGTAAAATGACGGCTCGTCAAAAGAAGTGCAGGACACTTCTTGGGACATTTTTGGAGGTGTTTTTCATTGACTGCATTGAAAAAAAGCTCCAGAAACGGGCGTGAAAAACGCAGCGAAAAATGCGAGTTTTTAAAAAAAAGTCTAAAAATCAGGAGTTGTTTTCTCCTGAAAACAGCTCCGTATTTTCAGATGCTTTTTCTCACTGCATGTGAACATACCCTTAGGGTGTCTACATTTACTAGTAGTGTTAAGGTAGGAGAAATGCACTTTGGCTGCATCTGAAAAGCCTCAGCAAAATCCACATCAATAAATGCAATTTTTGAGAAAGTTTTGTCTGATTATCAGTAGCTTTTCTTTTGGGATTCATGATATGTTTTTTTTCAATATTCAATATGGGGAATTCAATAAGGACTCAAAGGGGTTGTTTAGTTTAGAAAACAAATTTTCATATAACAGAGTAGAGAAGTCAGAGTTAATAGAGGGGTCCTCTGTTCTGGATCCTGTTCTCTTTGTCAAAGTGGAGAGTGGTTGCAAAGAGCATCTCTCGCTCCGGAGGACCTGCCCTGTGCTGCATTACACAGACAACCCATTGATTTCAATGGGTACAGTGTAATGCTTAATTTCCCCTATGATGGCACTGCAGGGATATTGAACATTTAGGGTATGTTCACACGCTGAGCCAAAAACGTCTGAAAATACGGAGCTGTTTTCAAGGGAAAACAGCACCTGATTTTCGGACGTTTTTTGAGCAACTCACGTTTTTCGCGCCGTTTTCGCGCCATTTTTTTGGACGTTTTTGGAGTTGTTTTCAATAGAGTCTATGAGAAAACGGCTCCAAAAACGTCCCAAGAAGTGTCCTGCACTTCTTTTGACGAGGCTGTAATTTTACGAGTCGTCTTTTGACAGCTGTCAAACGACGACGCGTAAATTACAGGTCGTCGGCACAGTACGTCGGCAAACCCATTCAAATGAATGGGCAGATGTTTGCCGACGTATTGGAGCCGTATTTTCAGGCGTAAATCGAGGCATAATACGCCTCGTTTACGCCTGAAAATAGGTTGTGTGAACCCAGCCTTACTGCCAGGTTTCTACACATACTAAAGCTGATCGTGTCGGGCCGCCAAAGAGGGACACTTTGTAAACAGCTTATTGTCAAGGAACGCATCTAAGGTTTTATTCAGATGAACGAGTCTAAACTCGGACGTCAAAAACGTCCATTTTTCACGTCCGAGTCACACCCGTGCGAGACCCTTTTTCACAGATCCCTCATAGAAACTTGAGTCTATTATAGGGATCTGTGAAAACGGACGAAAATAGGACGGGCCCTTCACACGGTCCATTAACACAACAGCTGTGTGAACAGCCCCATTAAAATACATGCAGCCGTGTGACGGCCGTTAAAAAAAACATCCGTCACACAGACAATATTTACATTCGTCTGAATAAGCCCTTACAAGTAGGGATTATCCAAATTGAACAATCCCTCCAATGCATCAAAAAAGGAAAGAGATTTAGCAAGTTGCAATTCAAAAGCAATTTAGCAGACCCTAGAATCTGGGAATTTACGGATAGCAAACAGAATTCCATAAAATTAAATTTTTTTTGTTGCAATGTAACATCTGACTGCTATGATAATATAAATAAATACCATGGCCAAAATACGCAGAAAATGTTATATGTGAATAACATTGATATAACATATTTACAGGTTAAAATACAGAAATTATCGATATAAAACTAAGATAAGACTTAATAAAATGTCAAAGTACCAAGGGATTCTCTTTAATATCAATAAACTTTTAAAACATGTGGATGTGACTGTACTTTATTTATTTTACCGCTATCATCACGGACACCAGATGTGTCCAGATTTACAACAACCCTTATCACAACCACCAGCATTTCGCAACCATTACATGTTTTTTTTTTACACTTTCCCTTTTTTAGCAGTGTTGATATTGATGAATGCATGTGTCCATTTGCAGCTGGATGGCGGCTGCTCCTAACGTAACCAACATGACTGGCACCAACTATAGAAACATATTCAACCTCACTTCGGTCACTTCTCTTACATTAACATAAAATAGTTCCTAGAATGTCCTTCTGACTGCTTGAAATTGCACAATCAAACTATATGACAGCTTCTAACCATCTCCATAACTAGGATGGAATACCAGACCGATGTACACAGATATTAGGGGAGCTCAGACTAAATTAAGCAACAGTGAAAAAAGGTAGCGAGGATTTTTTATCATGTGTTTCTAGTAAGGAATATAATACACAGGTCCAAAAAATTAAGTAAAACCTTCAATCACACATCGGACCTTGATGAACGAAAGATTCAAGTTGAAAATCTTTAAATTGTGCGATTCATTAAGACCAAAACTTCGAACTCAAGTATGCAAGTGCTCAAATTGGAGTCCTTGGTTTGAAAGTTCATGAAACAATATCCCAAAAGTTCTGTATAAAGTATAATTATCTTCTATTTTATTCTATACTATTACTTATGGTCACTAAAATATTGTATCCATGTATTCTAATTTTATTTTCCATCGTGTTCCGCACATTTAATGTTACTGTGTTTTGATTTCGTAATTGCTTCTATATTTTTTGTAAACTTAAATAAAAATCAATGTTCAAAAAAAAAAAAAAAAGAACAAAACGACATATCAAGAGTCAATGGAAACCAAAATCAACGCATTGAGGGCTGGATTCCAATCCACGCTGAAAATCAAAGTAAAAAATTGAAATCACAGATGGTGTATATACTCCCGACGGCATCTGGGCATGCTCCTGATGAGACAGCTAGACCAGGGTATTAGTGAGCTCCTGGACAGTCATGGCCCTACATGGTAGCGTTGGATGCATCCCAAGGTTCTCAATTGAATTCAGGTCTGGGGAATGTGAAAGCCAATCAATGGCATCAGTGCCTTTGTCATCCATGAACTGCCTACACACTAGGGCCACATACGGCCAGGCTTTGTCCTGCTCTAGAAGGAACATATGGCCCACTGCACCAGCCTAATGTCTGACAATGGTTCTGAGGATTTCATCCCGGTACATAACAGCATTTAGGTTACCGTTTTCTATCATGTAGAGTTTTGCGAGACCTTCCAATGATATGCCTCCCCAGAACATCACTTACCCACCGCCAAACCGCTTATTCTGGATGATGTTGCAGACAGCATAACATTTACCACGGTGTCTCCAGACTCTTACACATCTGTCACGTGCTCAGTGTGAACCTGATCTCATCTGTCAATGGTGGACCTACCAATTCTGGTGTTCTCTGGTGAATGTCCATCAAGCTGCATGGTGCTGGTCTGTGAGCACAGGTCCCTCTATAGGATGTCAGGCCCTCATGCCACCCTCAGTTTAGTCAGAAACATGCATACCAATAGCCTGCTGGAGATAATTTTGTAGGGCTCTGGCAGTGCTTTTCCTGTTCCTCCTTGAACAAAGAAGCAGATACTGGTTCTGCTGACGGGTTGATACCCTTCTACGGCCCTGTCCGACTCATCTCTTTTAATGGCCCGTGTCGTGGTATCTGCTTCAAGCTCTTGAGACTGTGCTGGGAGACACTGCAAACCTCCTTGTGACAGGACTTATGGCTGTGCCATCCTGTAGTAGCTGGATTACTAGTGCAACCTGAATTGGCTGCAGGTACTGCCTCAAGCTACCAATAGTGACAAGGACACTAGCAAAACTAGAGAATAATCAGCTAGGAAGGTTAATGAGAGAGGAATTGTCTGTGGCCATCAGCTGCAAAACTATTTCATTTTGGGGGTTGTCTTGCTGGTGCCCCTCGGTTCGCCTTTTTGTCACTTTCATTTGACTAAAGTAGGTGAAATTGATACACATTCACCTATGCTTCCTAACTGGACAGATTGATATCCCTGTAGCTCTATTGACTTGGGGTTATACTGTGATGCTTGTGTCCTCTAATTTATTTTGAGCAGTGTATAACCTAATAATATATTCACTATCTGGCCAAAAGTATGTGGATGTATATGAGCTTGTTGGACATCTCATTCCAAAATTATGGGTGTTAATATCAAGGTGGGCCCCCTTTTTACAGCTAAAACAGCGTCCACTTTTCTGAGATTTTGTGGGAATCTGTGGAACTTTGTGAGCATTTGTGAGGTCAGGCACTTTTGTTTGTCAAGAAAATCTAGCTCACAAAAGGTGTTCCAATTCATCCCAAAGGTGTTTGATGGGATTGAGGTCAGGGCTCTATGCAGGTCACTTGAGCTCCTCCATAAACTTATTAAATCATGTTCTTATGGAGCTTGCTTTGCCTTCACTTGAAAAGAAGGGCCTAGCCCAAACCCCAAAGTACAGCCCCATAACATTATCCCCCTCCTCCAAACTAAGCATCCTGGTAGTTAGTGTGCTCCTGGGATCCACCAACCCAGATTCTTCGTTTAGACTGTCAGATAGTGAGCATTGACTCATCACTCCACAGAATACATTTGCAATGCTTTAGAATTCAGTGGCGGTGTGCTTTCCACCACTCCAGCCGACGCTTGGCATTGTGCATAATGATCTTAGGCTTGTACGTGTGCTCAACCATGTAAACCCATGCCATTAACCCCTTGAGTACCCAGCTCATTTTGGCCTTGAGGACCAGACCCATTTTTTCAAATCTGACATGTATCACTTTATGTGGTAATAACTCCGGAATGCTTTTACCTATCCAATTGATTCTGAGATTATTTTCTCGTGACATATTGTACTTTAGTTTCGTGCAAAAATTTTGTCGATAAATTCATTGCTTATTTGTGAAAAACACCAACATTTAGCGAAAATATGAAGAAATTATGATTTTTCCAATTTTAAATGCATCTGCTTGTAAAACAGATGGTAATACCACACAAAATAGTTACCAATTAACATCTCCCATATGTCTACTTTATGTTTGCATCGTTTTTTGAACATCCTTTTATTTTTCTATGACCTCACAAGGCTTAGAACTTTAGCAGCAATTTCTCATATTTTTAAGAAAATTTTAAAAAGCGATTTTTTCAGGGACGAGTTCAGTTCTGAAGTGGTTTTGAGTGCCCTATATATTAGAAACCCCCATAAAACACCCCATTTTGAAAACTGCACCCCTCAAAGTATCCAAAACAGCATTCAGAAAGTGTTTCAACCCTTTAGGCGTTTTACAGGAATTGGAGGAAAGTAGAGCTGAAATTTTCAAATTTCATTTTTTTTTACAAAATTCATATGTAATACATTTTCTTCTGTACCACAGAAGGTTTTACCTGAGAAACGCAACTCAATATTTATTGCCCAGATTCTGCAGTTTTTAGAAATATCCCACATGTGGCCCTAGTGCGCTAATGGACTGAAACACAGGCCTCAGAAGCAAAGGAGCACCTCTTGGATTTTGGGGCCTCCTTTTTTCAGAATATATTTTAGGCACCATGTCAGGTTTGAAGAGGTCTTGTGGTGCCAAAACAGTGGAAACCCCCAAAAGTGACCCCCATTTTTTAAACTACACCCCTTAGGGAATTTATCTAGGGGTATAGTTAGCATTTTTACCCCACAGGTATTTTGCTATATTTTCTGGAGTTAGTCTGTGAAAATGAAAATCTACTTTTTTTCTGGAAAAACGTACAAATTTCTAATTTTTGCAAGAAATAAAGGAGAGAAAGCACCCCAACATTTGTAAAGCAATTTCTCGCGATTACGGAAATACCCCATATGTGGTAATAAACTGCTGTTTGGACCCACAGCAGGGCTCAGAAGGGAAGGACCCCCATTTGGATTTTGGAGCTCTGATTTTACTGGAATGGTTTTCAGTGCCGTGTCACGTTTGCAACGCCCTGGAGGGACCTAAACAGTGGAATCCCCCCAAAAGTGACCCCATTTTGGAAACTATACCCCTCAAGGAATTTTTCTAGTGGTATAGTTATCATTTTGACCCCACAGGTATTTTGCTGAATTATTGGAATTAGTCTGTGAAGATGAAAAGAGACTTTTTTTTGGAAAAAACACAGAATTTTCTAATTTTTATAAGGAATAAAGGAGAAAAAGCACCTCAACATTTGTAAAGCAATTTCTCCTGATTACGGAAATACCCCATTATGTGGTAATAAAATGCTGTTTGGACCCATGGCAGGGCACTGAAGGGACGGAGCACCATTTGGATTTTGCAGCTCAGATTTTGCCGAATTGGTTTCTGGGGGCCATGTCGCATTTGCAGAGTCCCTGAAGTACCAGTACAGTAGAAATTCCCCAGATGTGATCCCAATTTGGAGACTATACCCCTGAAAGAATTAAATTAGAGGTGTAGTGAGCATTTTGAGCCCTCAGGTGTTTTATAGATTTTATTAGAATTGGTCCGTGAAAATGAAAACATTTTTTTTTTCCAATAACCTGTAGCTTTAGCTCAGAATTTTTCATTTCCACAAGGAATACAGGAGAAAAGACACCCCAAAATGTGTTACACAATTTCTCCTGATTACGGAAATACACCATATGTGGTTCTAAACGGCTATTTGGACATACGGCAAGGGTCTAAACTGAAAAAGTGCAATTTCGTTTTTGGAGTGGAGATTTTACAAAATTTGTTTTTGACGCCATGTTGCATTGCGCTGAGGTACCAGTACAGTGAAAACTCCTGAGAAGTGACCCCATTTAGGAAACTACACCCCTCAAGGAATTCATCTAGAAGTGTAGTGAGCATTTTGACCCCCAAAGGTTTTGCAGAAATTAGTGCACAGTGTGTGTTGCAGATTGAAAATTGACATTTTCCACATATATGCTATTTCAGTGCCCAATGCGTTGGGCCCAGCTTGTACCACTGGAGACATACGCCCCATAAATTGTTAAGCGGTTCTCCAGAGTACGGTAATACCCCATATGTGGTCATAAACCGCTGTTTGGGCACACTGCCAGGCCCAGAAGGAGCTCCATTTGGCTTTTGGAGCGCAGATTTTGCTTGGTAGTAGTTTTGTTTAGTGTTTTACTGGTGTTTCAGTTTATAATGTGGGGGCATATGTAATCTGTGCGGAGTACATACATTTTTTGCGTGACACACTGTCGTTTTTATTGGTACCATGTTTGGCTACGCGCGACTTTTTGATCACTTTTTATTCCATTTTTTTGGAAACAACGTGACCAAAAAAGGAAATTCTGCCATTGTTTTCTATGGTATTTTTTTTACGGTGTTCACCGTGCGGGATAAATAAATCGGTCAGGCCGATACGAACGCGGCGATACCTATTATGTCTAGTTTTTGTCTTTTTTTTTCATTTTTTTTCTAATTACAAAGGGCTTGATCAGGGAAACAAGGCGATTATTGTTTTTATTACGTAAAACTTGTATTTATTTATTTATCTAAAACTTTTTTTTTACTTTTTTTTCACTTTTTATTTTACACATACTAGGGGACTGGAAGATTTGATCTTCTGATCCCCTGCACAATACACTGCACTACTTCTGTATGTACTGATGTAGTGCAGTGTATTGTAACTGTCACTTTACAACTGACAGTTGAGCCTTGGGCAGGACCTAATAGGCTCCCGTACCTGGCAACCAGGAAGCCGTTGCTAGGCTTCCTGGTTGCCATTGCAACCATCAGAACCCCGCGATTTTTCGTGGGGGGGGGCAATGGGGTGCAGAGGGAGCCCCCTCCCTCTGTATCAATCACTTAAATGCCGCTGTCGCTATTGACAGCGGCATTTAAGGGGTTAAACTACAGCGATCGGAGAGGACAGTGATCGCTGTAATTGCAGTGGGATGTCGGCTGTATATTACAGCCGACATCCGATGAAGATGGAGCGAGCACAGCTCCTGTGCCCGCTTCATCCTCAGGGCGTTACTATACGCCCATTTTCGGGAAGGGGTTAATAAAAATAGTGTTTTGTTTTTTTACACCGCTTTCTCTGATCTCCTCACGTATCTCACAGAAGTGAGGAGATCAGAGAAAGTGACAGGAGCTTTCTCCTGCAGACGACGTCACAGACGGCTGTGATTGGTCAGTCTTCAGAGACTGACCAATCACAGCAATCGCCGGCATTGGGGACTGCTAATTGGTCCCCAGGCTGGTAGCAGAGACGGTTAGCTGTCAATGACAGCTGCCGCCGCTGTTCTGTCACTATGTGATTTCACATAGTGACAGTTTATTCCTGCGCCGTAATAGTACGTCGAAGGTACGCTGGAATAAGCGGCCAGCGACGTACTATTACGTCGAAGGTACGCAAGGGGTTAAGCTCCCGTCACACAGTTCTTGTGCTGATGTCATTTCCAGAGGCAGTTTGGAACTCTGTAGGGGGTAATACAAGAGAGGATATGCTCACTCTCACGACACACAAGGTGAGACCTAACATAGCCTATATGTAACAATTTAAATACGGCACCATCAGGTGAAGCCCAAGCCTCCGGTGTAACTCATCAAAATAAAAATGTGGCACATTTTATTTTGTCAACATCACGCCATCATGTCAAAATTGTACAGCTTTTATTGCACACCATCACAGTGATGCATCAAGTGAGTCCGACATATGCGGTTAGTTAATAAGCTTTCCCTAGTGGTGTTAGGGAAGACTTCATTTTTTCATTTCACTACGTCTATGCAGGAGATTTGGAGCTCTGTATCAGAAAAAAGGACCTAAAAAATGGTGATAAAAGGTGGAGATTTTCTACAATCAGACATATAATATTATGTTCACATAAGTAATAAGTTTGCCTTTTTCCACTATTACATTTCTTGACAAACACATTTCTACTGTGCGTGAACTTGTAAACGTCACTTTTCTGTCAGTCTGCAGCTTCATAGTAAGTTTATATTTTAAGACGGTTGTCGGAGCCAACTTGAGAGTCAATAGTCTCTTTTTTTTTAGCGTGTTTTATACACTGTATACTGTTAAATGCATCAGGCCCTTTTTTATTGGCTATATAATAAAATGTCTCTAGATTTGTCCAGACGACAGGTGTGGATTTTACACATGGCAAATGTGCAGTCGATTAGTGCTGACATGGGCCTGCTTGGTCTGAGTTCCTGCTTCAGTACATGATTTCCAATACTTTTGTTGTAGTGTTTGGTGGTAAGGTACAAGACTTCATAATAAATCATAAAAACACATTAGGAGGTTACCTAGCACTGCAGTCTGCACAGCATTACTTGTAATCCTGGTGGTCTCAGACAGCTGAAACAAGCAAAGTCTATGTGATTGAGTCTGATCAAAAAAACATTTAGGTAGCAACAGCCTTCAAAAAATAAAACCAAAAAAAGTAAGTTATAATAAAAGCTGCATTTCTTATTTCCCCCCAACATTATTTTACTTGAACTTTGTTTTCCTGAAAAAGTCCAATGTAACTTAAAGCTACTGGGCTCTATGCATAACTTTTAAACGTGTTCTCTGGAACGATAAATCATGTTTCACTATCTCTCAATCTGCTGGCGAAATCTGGGTTTGACGGATGCCAGGATAACATATGCATAGTGCCTACCGTAAAAACCTACTCTGTTCATAGGGATCATAATCACTGACACTTTGTAAATGGTGCCAAAATCATGTAGGTCCAACCAAGAAAAAAACAACAACAACAACAACAACGCTGTAGTCATCAAAGTGGTTTTTAACCCCTTCCCTCTTTAGCCACTTTTGACCTTCCTGACAGAGCCTCATTTTTCAAATCTGACATGTGTCACTTTATGTGGTAATAACTCCGGAATGCTTTCACCTATCCAAGCGATTCTGAGATTGTTTTCTCGTGACACATTGGACTTTATGTTACTGGCAAAATTTGCTCGATATGTTCAGTATTTAATTGTGAAAAACACCAAAACTTAGCGAAAAATTGCAAAAATTAGCATTTTTCTCAATTTAAATGTATCTGCTTGTAAGAGAGGCAGTTATACCACACAAAATTGTTGCTAATTAACATCACCCATATGTCTACTTTAGATTGGCATTGTTTTTTGAACATCCTTTTATTTTTCTATGACCTCACAAGGCTTAGAACTTTAGCAGCAATTTCTCACATTTTAAAGAAAATTTCAAAAGGCTATTTTTACAGGGGCCAGTTCAGTTGTGAAGTGGTTTTGAGGGCCTTATATATTAGAAACCCAAAAAAAGTCACCCCATTTTAAAAACTTCACCCCTCAAAGTATTCAAAACAGCATTTAGAAAATGTCTTAACCCTTTACACATTTCACAGGAATTAAAGCAAAGTAGAGGTGAAATTTACAAATTTCATATTTTTCTGCAGAAATACATTTTTAATACAATTTTTTTTATAACACAGAAGGTTTTACCAGAGAAATGCAACTCAATATTTGTTGCCCAGTTTCTGCAGTTTTAGGAAATATCCCACATGTGGCCGTAGCGTGCTACTGGAATGAAGCACCGGCCTCAGAAGCAAAGGAGCACCTAGTGGATTTTGGGGCCTTATTTTTGTTAGAATATATTTTAGGCACCATGTCAGGTTTGAAGGGCTCTTGCAGTGACAAAACAGTAAAAATCCCCCAAAAGTGACCCCATCTGGGAAACTAGACACCTCAAGGAAATTATCTAGGGGGTGTAGTGAGCATTTTGACCGCACAGGTTTTTTACAGAAATTATTGGAAGTAGGCCGTGAAAATTAAAATCAACATTTCTTCAAAGAAAATGTAGGTTTAGCGATTTTTTTTCTCATTTCCACAAGGACTAAAGGAGAAAAAGCACCACAAAACTTGTAAAACAATTTCTCCCGAGTAAAACAATACCTCACATGTGGTAATAAACGGTTGTTTGGAGACACGGCGTTGCTGAGAAGGGAAAGAGCGCTATTTGGCTTTTGGAGTTCACATTTAGCAGGAATGGTTTGCGGAGGCCATGTCACATTTACAAAGCCCCTGAGGTGACAAAACAGTGGAAACCCCCAACAACTGACCCCATTTTGGAAACTATACCCCTTGAGGAAATTATCTAGGGGTATAGTGAGCATTTTGACCCCACAGGTTTTTTGCAGAAATTTTTGCAAGTAGGCTGTGAAAATGAAAATCTACATTTTTTCAAATAAAATGTAGGTTTAGCTAATTTTTTTTCATTTCCACAAGGACTAAGGGAGAAAAAGCACCATAAAATTTGTAAAGAAATTTCTCCCGAGTAAAACAATACCCCACATGTGGTAATAAACGGCTGTTTGGCCTCACGGCAAGGCTGAGAAGGAAAAGAGCGCCATTTGGCTTTTGGAACTCAAATTTAGCAGGAATGGTTTGCGGAGGCCATGTCACATTTACAAAGCCCCTGAGGGGATAAAACAGTGGAAACCCCCCACAAGTGACCCCATTTTGGAAACTACACCCATTGAGGAAATTATCTAGGGGTATAGTGAGCGTTTTGACGCAACAGGTTTTTTGCATAAATTATTGGAAGTAGGCCCTGAAAATGACAATCTAAATTTTTCCAGAGAAAATGTAGGTTTAGCTAATTTTTTATAATTTCCACAAGGACTGAAGGAGAAAAAGCACCATAAAATTTGTAAAGCAATTTCTCCCGAGTAAAACAATACCCCACATGTGGTAATAAACGGCTGTTTGGACACACGGCAGGGCTTAGAAGGGAAAGAGCACTATTTGGCTTTTTAAGATCACATTTATATATTTCGTGGTGTTATATATCCCCCACCTGGATAATGGTTAATTCACTTCTCCGTAGTAATAGAATAATGAAAAAAAATAGATCCGGAGTACTAAAATATAACTTTTACTAGTATGAATAAAATAGGTATAAACAGATATATAAACAATAGGAGGAACCCATTTGCCAATACTGCATACATATACTTAATTGTTTCCCATCGTTTCAAATTGTTGTCAACAATATTTTTGTATTGACAGCAGATAAAGATCAGTCCGCCTTTATAAGGTTTCCCAATTTAGAATGGTTCTTTTGGTCACATATGGAGGAAAGGAATGTTGGGACACATGTCCTCCTACCCCGTTTCTGTCGGTAAATAGTCCTCCACATCAAAGTGTCCAGAAATAATGTTACGTCCTCTCCTGGATGGTGAAAGAGCGACAGGTGGGTGACCCAATTAAGTATATGTATGCAGTATTGGCAAATGGGTTCCTCCTATTGTTTATACCTATTTTATTCATACTAGTAAAAGTTATATTTTTTTTTCATTAAGATCACATTTAGCAGGAATGATTTGCGGAGGCCAGGTCACATTTGCAAAGCCCCTGAGGGGACAAAACAATGAAAACGCCCAAAAAGGGACTCCATTTAGGAAACTACACCTCTTGAGGAATTCATCTAGGGGTGTAGTGAGCATTTTGACCCCACAGATGTTTCATAGAATTTATTAGAATTAGGCAGTGAAAATAAAAACAGTCCTTTTTCTTCAATAAGACGTAGCTTTAGTGCAAATTTTTTCATTTTCTCAACAAATAAAGGAAAAAAAAGAACCCAACATTTGTAAAGCAATTTCTCCCGAGTACGGCAATACCCCATATGTGGTCATAAACTGCTGTTTGGGCAAACGGCAGGGCTCAGAAGGGAAGGACCGCCATTTGGAGTGCAGATGTTGCTGGATTGGTTTCTGGGCGCCTGTGGGCCCAAAACAGTGGAAACCCCCCAGAAGTGACCCCATTTTGGAAACTACACCCCTCAATGCATTTACCAAGGGGTGTAGTAAGCATTTTAACCCTGCAGGTGTTTTGTAGAAATTAGTGTTCACTCGATGTTGCAGAGTGAAAATGGGATTTTTTTCCATAGATATGCAAATATGTGGTGCCCGGCTTGTGCCACCATAACAAGACAGCTCTCTAATTATTATGCGGTGTTTCCCGGTTTTAGAAACACCCTACAAGTGGCCCTAATCTTTTGTCTGGACATATGACAGGGCTCAGAAGTGAAGAGTACCATGCGGAGTGGAGGCCTAATTTGGCGATTTACAAAGTATTGGTTCACAACTGCAGAGGCTCAGATGTGAAATAATAAAAAGAAACCCCTGATAAGTGACCCCCACTATGGAAACTGCACCCCTCAAGGCATTTATTAAGGGGTGTAGTGAGCATTTTCACCCCACAGGTCTTTTCCATAAATGAATGCGCTGCGGATGGTGCAAATTAAAAATTTATATTTTTCCCTAGATATGCCATTCAGTGGCAAATATGTCATGCCCAGCTTATGACGCTGGAGACACACACCCCAAAAATTGTTAAAAGGGTTCTCCCGGGTATGACGGTGCCATATATGTGGAAGGAAACTGCTGTTTGGGGACGCTGTAGGGTTCAGAGCCGAGGGAGCACCATTTGGCTTTTGGAGGGGTACATGTGACTTTTTGATCACCTTTTATCCTATTTTTTGGGATGCCAGGTAAACAAAAAAACGCAATTCTGGTACAGCTTTTTTCGTTTTTTTTATACAGCGTTCACCATGCGTTATAAACTACATGTTAGCTTTATTCTGCGGGTCAGTACGATACCGGCGATACCTAATTTATAGCACTTTTTTATGTTTTACAACTTTTTGCACAATAAAATTACTTTTGTAAAAAGAATGTATTTTTTCTGTCGCCAAGTTGTGAGAACCATAACTTTTAAATTTTTTTGTCGACGGAGGTGTATGAGGGCTTGTTTTTTGCGGGACGAGCTATAGTTTTTATAGGTACCATTTTTGGATACGTGCGACTTTTTGATCACTTTTTATTCTAATATTTGTAGGGCAAAGTGACCAAAAAACAGAAACTCTGGTAAAGTTTTTTACTTTCTTTTTACGCTGTTCACCGCGTGCAATAAATAATATAATGTTTTGATACCTCCGGTCGTTACGGTCGTGGCGATACCAAATACATATGGTTTATTATTTTTCAATAATAAAGGATTTGATAAGAGTAAAAGGGGGATTGTGTTTTATTTGATTACTTGAAACTTTTATTGTTTTCAAACTTTTATTTTTTGCACTTTTTTTTACACTTTTCTTCAAGTCCCACTAGGGGACTTGAAGGTCCAACGGTCAGATTTTTTTTTTTCTAATACATTGCACTACCTATGTAGTGCAATGTATTAGATCTGTCAGTCATTCACTGACAGCAAGCCGATTAGGCTTCGCCTCCCGGCGGGGCCTAATCGGCTTCCGTAATGGCAGAGCAGGAGACCATTGTGTCTCCTGTTGCCATAACAGCAGTCGCCAGTCCCGATTACCTCTCAGGGCTGGCGATCTGCTAGTAACCGCTACGATGCAGCAATCGCTTTCGATTGCTGCATCGAAGGGGTTAATGGCAGGGATCGGAGCTAGCTCCGGTTCCTGCCGTTACAGGTGGATGTCAGCTGTACAGTACAGCTGACTTCCACCGCTGATGACGCCGGATCAGCTCCTGACCCGGCGCCATCTTGCCGGCAGCTACGGAAGCCGATCAGGCTCCGCCGCCAGGCGGATCTTGACCGGCTTCGGTGCTAGGCAGACCGGGAGGCCAGTATTAGGCCTCCGGTTGCCATTGCAGCCACCGGAACCCCGGCAATTTCATTGCTGGGGCTCCGATGAGCTGCAAACACCTTAAGTGCAGCGATCGCGTTTGAGCGCTGCACTTAAGGGGTTAATGGCGGGGATCGAAGCTAATTTCGATCCCCGCCGTTACAGTCGGATGTCAGCTGTAAGATACAGTTGAAATTCGATGATGATGGCACCGACTCAGCTTCTGAGCCGGTACCAAACATTTGACGTAAATGTACGCCATTTTGCGGGAAGTCAATGCTTTCCATGACGTACATTTACGTCAAATGTCGGGAAGGGGTTAAGGATCTGCTTGTTTTTTTCTTAGAGCACCGCCACTCTTGTCCATTTGCCGTGGCTAGCATTGTGACTGATCCTAGTTTACTTGAAAGGGGATAAGCCTCAATACCAGACACAGCTCATGGACAAGAGTTGAGCGGTTTCTGGAAAATAAGTTAGACCCCTTTTTAACCAATTCAGAAAAGATTGATTACTTACCGGTAATCGGTTTTTCATGAACCTATGACAGCACCCCTGGAGAGACATCCCATTCGTTGGACAGGAAGCCTGACGATATAAAAAAAAGGACACACCTCTCCACACACCCAGTCTTTAGAAAGTACTTAGGATGAGAATTAGTTATCTTTTATTAATATATACACCGTGTGTGTATAGACACACACCCGCATTTATTTATTATATCTTTTTTTGGGGGATTAGTGTTCTGGCCCACATAGGCTAAGTGTGTGGCCTGTTAAATCCACCATGCTATTGTCGGTCTGCTAGCTGCCGAACCTCTATGTGGACCCTGGAACTGAATAAGGAGGTTCTCTGAAGACCTCCAGTCCTTTGTGACCTCCAGGTAGTGTACTAAGGATCTCCTTACGTCTAATACAATTAAATTCCTGTTCCCTTGGATTTTTCAGGAGAGTCACAAAAGGAGGGAAGAATAATTTCTTGGTCCTGATGAAAAGGGGAAATTACCTTTGGCAAAAAACCTGGTAAGGTCTTCATAATTACTCTATCGTCCAATACTAAAGTGTAAGGGGGAAAAGCCGAGAGGGCCTGAATTTCACTTACTCTACGGGCGGTGGTAACCTCTAGTAAAAACTTCATCTTTAGAGTAAGAAACTTAATGGACAGGGAGTCCAAAGGTTCAAAGGATGAACCCGTCAAAAGCAATTAGGACTTAGTTTAAGTCCCAAGGTGGGACTGAAGACCTTATTTGGGGTCTTATCCTGGAGGCCGCAATCAGGAACCTTCTAATCCAGATATGTTCTGCTAATCTGGAATCATAGAAGGAGTTTAGGGCAGAAATCTTTACCTTTAATGTACTGGGCTTGAGGTTTTTGTCTAGCCCTGCCTGGAGAAAGTCTAAAATCAGGAGAATATCTGGATCTGCTAATGGATCTATATCAATTCCTGTAAAGGTAAGAAAAGCTTTCCAGACCCTTAAATATATGTTAGTGGTAACTTGTTTCCTACTTGACAGTAAAGTAGAGATGACAGTCTCAGAGATACCTCTTTTCCTGAGGATTACCCTCTCAGTCTCCATGCTGTAAGATGCAGCCTGGAGATGTCTGGATGAACTACTGGGCCCTGGGACAGGAGATCTAGTCTGTCTGGAAGGATTCATGGTTGGGTTACGGACAAATTCCTCAGCCAGGTGAACCACGGCCTCTATAGGCCAAAATGGAGCAATCAGGATTACCGAGGCTCTGTCTTCTCTGATCTTTTTTAAAACTCTCGGAAGTAGACAGAGGGAGAAAGGCATAACCCTGTTCCAGACTCCAACTCTGAGAGAGAGCATCTGCTGCTACTGGATCTTCTCGGGGATCTAGGGAAAATAATCTGGGCACTTTCTTGTTCTCTCTGGTAGCGAACAGGTTTACAGAAGGATTCCCCCACCTGGCTACAATAATTTGGAAGACGTCCTGATTCAGGGCTCACTCCGACTGCAGCAACTGTCTTCTGCTCAAGAAGTCTGCTACTTGATTGTCCCTTCCCCTTAGATGGACCGCTGAAAGGGACGATAGATGTAGTTCGGGTAGGGAAAAGATCTCTGTAGCGAACTTCATCATAAGCCCTGATCTTGTACCTCCCTGATGGTTTATGTATGCTACTGTAGTCGTATTGTCTGAAAGAAACTTTACCCTTCTTCCCGAAAGTATAGGAATTGTGCTTTTTATTGTCTGAAGTACTGCCTCTAGCTCCCTGTAATTGGAAGATCTTATGGAGGTTTGAGGATCCCACTGACCCTGAAGGCAGAAGGATTCGCCATGGGCTCCCCACCCCCAAGGACTGGCATCTGTTGTAATGTTCAGGGTTCGGGACATTTCCCATGAAACCCCCTTCCTGAGGTTCTCTACTTTCATCCACCACCTGAGCGAGGGTCTATTGAGGAAAGGAGCAGGGAGTGATCTAGTGAGCGCTTGCTCTTGTCCCACTTTTCTAATATGTCCCTCTGCAGAGGTCTGGACTTGAACGGAGCCCACATTATGGCCGGGATACAGGAGGTCAAAATGCCTAGGACCGACATGCCCTTCTGAAAGAAGTTAAATGATCCAAAAAGAGGACAGACTCTTTTCTATCAAAGGCTGGAACTTTCCCTGAGGGAGAAAGGACATCTGTCTGGAGGAGTCTAGAAGGATCCCCAAATAAATGCATCTTTTGGAAGGGGTTAAGTTTGATTTGTTTATGTTTATATTCCAACCCAGATCTATCAAAGTCGATTGTACTGACCGTAGATGGAGTGTCAAAGTCTGGGCGGTGTCTGCCACTATCAAAAAGTCATCTTGGTAGGGAATGATCAGAATGTCCTCTGTTCATATATATGATGTCATTTCTGATATAAGCTTGGTAAAGACTCTCGGTGCCTGAGAGATGCCAAACGGGAGCGCCCTGTATTGGAGGTGGAATATGGAGTCGTTCAAAACTGCTGCCACCCTCAGATACTTCTGGTGAGTGATGAAAACGGGGACATGGTAATAAGCATCCTCCAGATCTATTGATGCCATCATACAATCCCTGAAAAGATGATTTACTGTAGAGGGGATACTCTCCATCTGATTTTTTTTGTAAATCAGGAAGGAGTTTAGCTGCTTTAAATTTATTATGATCCTGAATCAGCCCTCCTGTTTCTTTACCAGAAAAAGGGGAAGTAGTAGCCCTTCCCTATCTTTGGTCTCGGGACTGGTACCAGAACCCCCTTCCTGATAAGAGAAATAACTTCTGACTCTAGGGCCCGTTATTTCTCTGAATACTTTTGTCTCTTTGTGGGGAGGAAACTTTCTGGAGGAGGTGACATGAATTCTAGTTTGTACCCAGTTTTTATGATGTCTAGAACCTATTTGTTCGAGGAGATCCTTTCCCATTCTCAATAGAAAAGGGATAAGCGACCCCCTACCCCACTCCCTCTGGCATCATTGCTGGTGATCTTTACACTTGGGATCGCTCTGAGGCCTAAACAAGAAACCCCTGTTCTTTTTAGGGAATTTAGAGGATCTAAAATCCTCTCCCTTGGAAATGGGTTTTCTATTAAATTTCCTGGGACGAAAGGAGTCTGGTTTGCCCTGGGTAGGAAACCCCTTCCTCCTATCGGATGCTTTCTCCAGGAGATCATCCAGTGGGGGGCCAAACAAAAAATCTCCTGAACAAGGGATAGAACAAAGTTTCCCTTTGGAGCCTGCATCTCCCTTCCATGTTTTCAGCCATATTGCTCTTCTGGCTGAGTTGGATAAGGCTGCGGATCTGGCTGCCAGACGGACCGAGTCCACTGAGGTATCATCAAAAAAATCTACGTTCCTATCCATAGGATCGGGGAGAGAACCAAGATTCTCAAACGTTAAGGCGTTTTTCCTGGATATCTTGGTTACCGGGGCATCCAGTAAGGGAAAACTATACCAGTCTTTACTTAAACTCTCCTCAAAGGAATATTTTCTCTTCAAAATCTTGGGAATGCCTAATTTCCTGTCAGGGTGCTTCCATTCCCTCTTAATGAGGCTGGATATATTCCCGTGAACAGGAAAAGTCCTCTTTTTCCTAGGACCCAGGCCCTCAAACATAATATCCTGAACAGACTGGGGTTCCTTGGGGTCATAGATATTCATAGTGGCCTGGACCGCTTTAAGATGTTGGTCCACGTCATCCGCTGGGAATAAGTTCTTCCCTCCCCCATCCTCGTTAGAGGAAAACTCAGAGGAGCCTAGCTCCCCTTCCTCCTCAAACCTTTCCTCTTCACTAGAGGAATTAGAAACACCTAGGTCTTGCCGTGTCTTGCCAGACGAGGTGCTAGGACGATCATGATTCTTTCTGAGGGATCTAAGGGAGCTCTTAACCTCTTTACGCACTATATCCCTTATGCTAGAGGCAAGGCTAGGGGATTCTTCTGCCAGGATCTTATCCAAACAAGGTTTGCATAACCGTTTTTGATAAGAGGCTGCCAGCTTCCTACTACACATGGCACATTCTTTGTTGCAAGCCTTGTCCAATTTTTTCCTGGGACACTCTCTGACCTAGGAAACATGCAATATACAAGGACGGACAAAATGAATAATGTGAAAAAAAATGTCTGTCCTACCATGCTTCCTAGAAGACCCCATGCCATTTTAAAGTACCGGACTGGAGGATCTTACTGGGTCTGATCGCTCAGGTCGTTCCACGCGTCCTGCTGCTTCTCCTGGAGCTTTCATGCTGCTTGCTTTGCTGGAGAAGGAGCCGTTCTGGTTCAGGCCTAGAACTAGGCCTAGGATTGGCTGGGGAGGCTCCCAGGCCACGACACGCTGTAGCCCCTCCTCCCCACATGGGCCGCCAGAGCACCGCTTCCTGGGACATCCGCGCGTCATTCCCACCAGAAGTGACGTTCGCCGCGACCGGAAGTGGTCACATTAGTGCGCCGGAAGCCGCCGAAGGCTGGGTCAGTAGTCCTGACTCTCTGCCTGTAACCCGGAGCCAGGCCTGACCATAGGAGAACGTCTCCCCCCCAGAGGAGACCCCACCCACGGCGGGAATCTACCTCCTCCGTAGAGGGAAGCGGTGACCGGGAGAGGAGGGAGATACCAGCCCCAGACTATGGGTTGCTCCCTAAGAGGCTTATACCCTCAGAAAACCTCCGGGGTGGTGAAAACCTGACTGGGTGTGTGGAAAGGTGTGTCCTTTTTTATATCGTCAGGCTTCCTGTCCAGCGAATGGGATGTCTCTCCAGCGGTGCTGTCATAGGTGAAAGGGTAAAAACCCCTTAAAGGGAATGTTTTTTTTTTTTTTAGTTAAACAATTAGTGTATAGGAGATTAAACATTGTTCTAATTTTTTTCACGAGTCAGGAAATATTATAAATTAGATTCTAATTTATAATATTTCCCAGTGCTGGTCACTAGATGGAGCAATTCCCAAAATTGCAGCATTGCATGTGGTAAAGCAACCACATTGCTTTATGCTGCAAAATTGGAAAAAACTCACTTGCTCTAGTGAGCTCTCAGAATCCCCCCCTCCTTTATCCTGGCTAGTGCTGGGAGAAACGAGGGGATTGAACGGTCAAACCTCCTACACTGTGTGTCGCCATTTTTTGAGCTAACACACAGTGTAGTAGGTTTACATACACTAGTAAACACACAGTAAAACACTTACATACACAGAAATAACTTACCTGCTCCAGTCGCCGCCGCTCCCTCCGGTCCGTCCGCTCCGTCTGCTACCGCCGCTCCAAGTGCACAAGTCCGGAAGCCGCGACCGGAAGTAGTAATCTCACTGTCCGGCCGCGACTTCCGGTCTACAGGAAAATGGCGCCGGACGGCGCACAGTTCAACTTGGACTGTGTGGGAGCGGCGCATGCGCCGTTCCCACACAGACGGCATACAGCATAGTGGATGGAACGGGCCCCGTTTGCATTCACTATGGGACTGTAGCTGCCGTATTCCATGTCTGTATGTGTCGTTAATCGACACATACAGAAATGGAAAAAAAAGCGCCAGCCCCCATAGGGAAGAAAAAGTGAAAAAATAAAAAAAAGTAAAACACAAACACACAAATAAATATAAAAGTTTTTAATAAAACACTAAAATCAAACTGATGTAAAAAATTTTTTTTTCGTGACACTGTTCCTTTTAAGGAGTTGTCCAGGCATGGGATGATTTTTCATACATTCATCAGTATATGATCGATGGGGCTCAGACACCCGTACCCCGCACCAATCAGCTGTTCCGACTACCCCCGAGCACCGGATGTTCGTCCCGAAAGCAGATGGCTCCGGTCACAGTCTGGCGGCTGTGCTGTGCTGCGGTGGCTGGAAAAGGAATAGGTACTGGATTCATCAGATAAATCCTGGTTTCATCAAACAGGGGCTGAAGGCAAAGCAAGGTTGGTCTCTTCCTGTTTAAAGGGGACCTGTAACCTCTTTTCCAACATCTATTTTTAGTAAATACTACTATTCCCCATGAAGTAACAATTCTAAAACATATTTTTTTAGAACTCAACATTGTGCTATTCCTTTGTTATTCCTCCTAGAAATGTAATGAATAAATTGACATCTGCGTGTTACTATTCCCCCTGTAAAAGGGGCGTATCCCTACAGTCTCACTCTGTCAGCACTGATTGGACACACCCCCAACTGGGAACACCCAGTTGTCAATATATTTATACATTTCCAGGAGGAATAAAAAGTGAAACATTAAATCTAAATATGGTCCTGTCTTCATGTAAGTGCGCCCATTTCCTTAGATGGAGGCCCAAAGAAGCGTAAGATCACGCAAAATGGCTGATGAATTGCGCTCCTTGTCGATACTCGCTGGTATACCTCTTTTTGTGAATAAAAAACATTTAAAATACCCATGTGGCATTTCCTTTTTATCTGTTGGAAAAGTGTGCCCATAACCGCTCTCTCTCTTCTTAGGACAAATTTACGGAAACAAAGTAAAACGTCTTTTACACATGACATTCTCCTGCGCAGGACGACTATTTATTTAGCTCCAGAACATTTGACTAGTACTTGGAGAGAGCACCTCATGTTACACACACATTGTGAAATTGTGTCTTCAGTTGTGTTGGGTCTCTTGGCCTTCAGATGAGATGAATGTTTTTTTGGACGGTCAGTAACGGTTGTCTGTAATTAAAAACAAACTGCTTACGTCTGAGTTGTATTTGGCTGGATTCTCCTTCACACACGTCTGTTTATCATTGTCACATTATCAATATACTTGGACGTCAGCCCATGCAACTTTCTGTACAGGAGAGTGCAGCTATTTGTACTGTGATAGTTGTTCAAGTTGGAAAAAATACAGAGATTTTTTTCTATGTGAAAGATCTCAGCACCATGAAATATACTCATCCTAGCACAAATGCACAGATAGTCAATGTAGCAGAAAATTTACAATGCAGTAAATTGCATAGCTGGAAATCATGTGCTTATTAAGAGGTCTTAAACTCTACCAATATTCCCGCTGCAAGAATGATAAAGTCTTTATGATTTTACACAGTCCTTCTGCAGGGGGACCAGATTTTTAAGCAAAGAATACACATTACAATGCAACTCGTGCTGCACTATAACCACGGAACAGCATTATAGATGTTGGCAAACACAGCCACAGACTATATGACTTTATATATTTATTATATCAGTCCTGGTTTATAATATGATCCCAAGACTCCAGATTATAAATGACAATAATTAAGCTCACTCCACCGAAACAATTTATCTACTCATATTAAGTGATTTTCTATGCCGTACAGCTCATAAAAATGTACATACAATTAGAAGCTAAGCAATACTTTTGCGGCCATAATAACTTGTGCAATGAGCTGGATTAATCTACTACAAAATGCTTACGCTGTGTCCACACCGGTACTCTAACCCTCCACAGACAAAGTAGATGTGAATGTCCACTTTATAACTCCATGTCATTTTTAGGTACAATATTCTGTACTGATTCATTTCTTAATATATCTTTATTGGGATTGGAGCTTTGTTTTTCTGTTACAAAGCTCTAAATCCCCTTCCTAGATATAAATTTAAAAGTCAGAAAGCCACCACTAGGGGGAGCTCACAGCATACTGTTGCATTGTTTCTGTATAATAGTATGAAGCAAGTTCCCCCTAGTGGTGGCTGTTGGCAGTCAGAATTTTATCGCTTTACCTCCTAATAGTTGCATTGAAATTGGAAAAACCCTCCTGAAAATGCCACTCATTTTATTGTAGATTATGAATTTATGTCTCAAGGAAATGTAGTTGGCACATAACTCAGGTGCTTTAAATGCATTTTAACCCCTTTGTAATTAATTTAAGCCTTAAATTTGTTATCTGGGTTTTTAAAATTGATGGCCTATCCTTTGGATAGGCCATCCATATAAGATTGGTGGGGGTCCAACTTTTGGCACTTCCGCCGATCAGTTGCTTGAAGTGGCCGAAGCGCTCGTATGAGCGCTGCAGCCTCTTCTTCATTGTTTACATGGTTCTTCTGGTATGTACTTGCACGCGCCGTTCCATTTGTAGCGGCTATGCAAGGTATTGCACCACTGTCCCATTCAAAGCTAAAGTCTAGAATTCCCTTTTAAATAAAGCAACAAATTTTAACCATTAAAATAGTTTTTTTTCTAAACACAACTTATAAACTTATTAGAGCACCACCTACACGCTCAGGAGAATATCTGCGTGGAATACTAAATGTGCTGCGGATTTTATAATCTGCAACATGTTAATTATTAATGCGGATACCTCCTGTTTAACGCCATTGAATTACAATGTCAGTAACCCATGTCAGAAATCAAATTGTTTGCTGAAAAATCCATGCCAATTTATTTTTTATACACTTTATCCCTTTAACATAGTTTAGTTATAGTTACAAGTTTCCTTAGACAACAACAACTGCACTTGTCCGTATGATAAGCCTTTCAGTCTGTGACCAGGTGGTTCAGTGTAATAATTTGTTGATCCAAATCTATGTTGATTTGCATTCTGGGAAATGTAGTCTTTACACCAGGCACCGTACAGCAATCTCATGTAGGAGACTAAGGGGAGACACCTTCTCCCTCTGCATTATAGGTGCTCAGTTAAGGTGTAGGGAAAGATCTGTCAACCAGTTTGTTGACTGTTTTCCAGTAGCAACCAGCAGATTGTGAATGCTGTTCTATTATACAGGCTGTATCTCATGATCGGTGCAATATCACAATGTACTCAACATTTTATGGCTCATGGCAGACCGCATATAAAGGCTTGCATGACCATATATTTTCTGAAGCTGAATCTTGATAAATTAATATTAATCATTATTAATAATGAATTCTAATACAATGTTAGGCTTTGCAGTTACCCAGTTACTTAATAGAAGGTATGGCCCTGCCAAAAATAAACAAACAAAAAACATCCTCCAGGAGAGAAGTTGGGTGGCGGTGGGGGGCATGCCAGACATGTGGCCGGGTAACAAGTCACTCGGCCTTAGCCAGGTTATTTAGATACATGGCTAGGGCAGCGGGTTAAATCTTTGCCCTGGGTGATGGAAAAACTAGCTTTAACTCTATACTCACTTGGATGTGATAAGAATTGACATGAAAACATAAAAATATACCATCACTTTATTATCTTGTCATTCTATAACCCTTCACACAGTCAAGATTCTAAGGCTCGATCTTATAAAAGATTTGCATGTGTGTTCTGTCAATTCAGAAATATTTCCTTCTATTCACACACAAATGTATTACAGAGATCAAAAGTTCCATGAGATACAGAACCATCGATGATTCATCTCAGAGGCAGGAGCTGTCCCAACGTATCTCATATCTGTATTATATTCTGCATTCCTCAAAGATTTTCATGGAATAAAACCACAGATAGGAAACACAGTGCCTTGCTTAAATAAAACGGACTGCTCATGCCAAGTAAAATGGTAAGGCAGGTGGTGCAGCACAGGCTCAAGAACATCCTGTTCAGTCCTGCACCTGGCCAGTAAATATGGAGACACCTCCTGGGCTTTGTTTCAGAAATGGTGAAGGAGAAACCAGAGCCGGGATGGAAATATATTCCTTTTAATAGCTAGTAAAATAATTAACGCAATCCCTTAATTCTACACCTAAAATAAATGATGTTTAAAAGAACATTGGGGCTACTTATTGATGCAGACTGGGCAGTCACGCGTACGTTCTGCTGCATTGCGCCTGTTTTGCACGTTATATAGAGTTACGTTTACACCCTAATGTAGAGATGGATCATGAATAAATGGTGAGCAAGGCTGATCCCTGGGCATTTTCTTACATCTCTTGAAATATTTCAGCACACTGTAGCAAAAAAAATTAAAATAGTACTGTGATTATATAATATACCTTTTAACATCATTGAATTAAAATTTCTCCAAGAGGTTTGGCAGGTGTTTCATTTGGGCTATTCGTATTCACACGTCAAGATGGAATTGACAACCATTCTGAGCATATTTAAAGGGAAACACAACAGTCTCCCAAATTTGAATGTCTGAATAATGAAATAGACAGAATGTGCTTAGGTCATTGCATACCAAAACTGTAAGAATGCACACAGTAAAAACTGTAAATCATCTTAGCTCTGTGTATTTTGTTTTTGTCAGCAAATCTCCCTTCAGTCTGCTTCCTGTAAACAATGTAAGGATATTGCCAACAGTTTATATGCCCCTCCTTGTAATGGGCACGAGTTTGAAAACTACCTGTGACATGCATGCTGCTGCATGGGGCTCAGTCTGCTGCCTCTCCTGTGCCATAGACCTGGATCTACTGTCTCTCCTGCATCCTTCTGAAGTTTGGATTTTTTGAAGCTTGGATTTATTTATTTTTTTAATCAATACAACATCTTAAACACGTGAACAGGCCACAACTTCCTAGGCAAGGTATTACAGGACATGTCTTTCCCAGAGCTACTGGCTGCAGAAATTGATTACCACAATCATAATAACAGATTGAAGCTTGACTATTTTTAGCTAAAGGTTTAAGCTGGCTGCTTGATCAGCATGACACCCAACAGAGAAGACAGATTAAGAGGGGCATAATACTGGTTCTGTCTTCTCTGGTTTTACATACATAGGCGCTCAATGAGGAGTGATTATTTCTATTGGTATAGGTTTCCTAAAAGTATTTGATATATTTCCATGGAGGCATTTAGATTAGGCTGCTTTGTCTTTGATCTTCCTGCAGCAATGACCAAGCAAGACAAAGCCCCACCCCTAACACATTAAACGGGTTTTCCCATGATCATCATTTATCACCTGTCCACAGGATCGGTGATAAATGTCTGATTGGTAGGGTTCAGACTATTGGGACCCCCACCGGTCCTGGGAATGGGGTCCCCAAGTGCCCTATGAGAATGGAGCAGTACTGCGAATGCTCGGCCACCACTCCATTCACTTTGTATAGGGCTGCCAGAGATACCCAAGGCAACCAGGAAATGCGGGACTCCTGTTTCTTTGACAAATTTCTTGTAGGGAGATAAAGAAGCATGTTCACTAATATATTTTGCGCCTTTAACTTTACTACAAAGAGGACCTGTCACATCTTCTGACAAGTCTGTTTTAGTAAATATTTGTATTCCCCATGCAATAACAACTGTGGAGAATCTTTACTTAGAACTGCCGAAATTCGTTTTGGGTTCGATTTGATCAAATTGCACGTCTGATTTAATTTGGTCCAAATAAATTTGCTGTGAATCATAAATGGCCCTATTGCACTGAAAACTCGTGTCTTACTCTCTGATGTCTTCCTCCTTGAATCGCTGTGCCCTTTTTAGTACAACCTTTTCCTCCCGTTCCGAACAGGGCTAGCGTTGGAGTGGTATGTGACCAGGCACGACATTGAATAACGGCTGCTGCTGATGGACGTGCCTGGTTAAATGCCTCTCCATCAGCGGGAATATTCAGAACGAGAGTACTGTACAGTACTGTAGTGGAGAAAACTGCACTAACAACAAGGTGGTGCTTCAGAGAAAAAGATATTGGCACTGATCTTGTTTTAATGTATTAGTAAGTGAGCGCCGGCGGCTGTCATTTTGCTGTGATTTGTGCGGCGCGAAAAGTTTTCGATTTTCCCAAATCCCAAATTTTGGGGAAATTAGGACCAAAATAGATCTGTGTAGAATCAATTCGCTCATCTCTACTGATACTGTCCAATCAGTGCTGACAAAGAGGCTGTGATCGGATACACCTCTTCATCAAGGAAAACGGTAACACCCAGTTGTCAATTTATTCCCAAATTTTCCCAAATAGAGGAATGTCACAATGCAGAGCTCTAATAAAATGTGTTCCAGAATGGTTAGTCCGTGAGGAATACAGGTATTTGCTAAAATCGATACGTCAGGATTGATGACGGGTCCTCTTTACAGTCACATGAAATGCTCCCTAAGTTACTTTAAAATTGACCACCTACAGTGGGTGCAAATGGCCTACAAAAATGGTGTCATTTCTTTAGCTGCAAATATTTTCTGAGCATTTCCAAATAAGATTGGTTTCCCCTTGCATTAATATGTTTGCCATATGGTCTTAGAGTAGTTCTAGAATTCACACTTCAACACCATTTAAACCAAAATATTTTTTTAATCCCTGTGTTCTAACATGGCTGAGTCAGGGAGAAGGAATTTGCAGGTAAAATGTAATTTCATTGTTCCTCTGCATCCTCATGTCAGCACACCGGATATTTTCCACAGGAATTTACATGTGAGGGTTTCTAAATGACAGCTTCAAGTGCTTTTCCCCAAATGTTACTTAATCAGACAAGTGAACATTTTCGTTTGTCAGAGCTTTCATGAAAGGAGGCGTGCTGGTCCGTGCGACTGTTTTACAAATCTCCTCCAGGAATGTGTCTGCTGGTTTTTTTTCCCCCTCCCTTTCTGTGATTCTGTAGTTTTGTGTGTTCAGAGAATATCATGGCACAAATATTATTTATTTTTATATAGCACCACCATTTAATGTGGTTCTGTACAATATATGCAAAGAAAACATATATAAAAAAATAACTTCATAAACAGTCTTCATTAACAATTGCTTACCATTTGGGGTACACAGCTCCTGGGGATTCTACCCATGTGTCTCCATGATCTGAGTCTCCACCTTGAGTGTAGTCTTATGCGGTAGTCCTTTGTTAATATTTATGAACGTTTTGTACAATTATTTTAGCAAAGAAACAAAATATTACATTTGCCACGTCAGCGTTAAAGCTTCACTAAAATAATCAGAAAAGTCTCTTTATAATACAATATTCGTCTCATGACAGAATTCAAATTCATATTTTAAAAATATATATATATATATATATATTTATTTATTTTTACTTTTGTCCCAGGAGGCATCTATTTATTTCCCTTATTTTACATATACTTCAGATCAAACCAATCTTTGGG
This sequence comes from Rhinoderma darwinii, assembly GCF_050947455.1. NCBI lineage: Eukaryota > Metazoa > Chordata > Amphibia > Anura > Rhinodermatidae > Rhinoderma > Rhinoderma darwinii. Next base: position 587,107,255 of record NC_134687.1, on the reverse strand, counting down.
CTAGGAGGAAGCTTCCTGCAACAGAAACCACCCCTGTTCTATTTGCAATGGGAGTCTACGCAAGAGAGCGGTTCTCCAGTTAAAACATGGAGGAGATCCTGTGCCAGATATTTTGTATACCATACAGCCATTATAGTACATACATCTTTATACAGTATTTCACATTCCATCAGAGTCCTGGAAATCTTGGCTTATCCTTCCATTTCATAAAACTCCTGCTATAATTATTCATCATGTTCATCATACAATATATAATTTCAAGAGACCAATGCGGTTTAGATAGAGGCTGTTAAGTGAACTGTACCCTTTATCCTCTGTCCAAGGTACTGATTAAATCATTCCACAGGGACAATATGATCCAGTGGCTAAAAAAGGAACATGTTAGAGAGGTTTAAAGAGGAATACATCATCAGAAAATGTCATTTACATCATTTTTTTATTATAAATATAGTATTATCTTTGGCTTTTTTGTGACTACGCATATAATTTTTTTTTTTTTTTACATATTCCAGTTTTCACACAGGCCGGTAAAGCACACACGATAAGCTATTTCAGTTTTCTATAGCTATGTTGTCAACTTTGCTGTGTAGACTGGGACATGGACAGCAGAGGGCAGGGGATATAATGACAGCTCTATTGCACTTCTGGAGACCTAGATAAGGTAGAATAACAACACTATACATACAGATAAGGCTCTGTATGCAGCTCCCCTGAAGCTCCCTGGCCTCTGGGGGAGGGGCTGTACTCCATTACTGCAGCACTGTCTGTACAGACATTATAAAAAGGAAGTGGCGTCTGTGCCTCCAATATGATTACCCCTCAGGGAACTTATTAAAAATAAATAGCTACAATAATTAAAAAAATATTATTTCTCTTGTACAGACATCTACATAGTTTAGATCTAAATAATGAAAAAAAAAATGATCAGTGCCACAAAGCATTGTCATAAGGCGGATTACAACTGTGGAACTCTGGCCTGTAAATTCTTGAACTTTTTTAGTTCTGCTCCATTCCAGAGATGTGAACTGTAGCGCCGGCAGTGTTTAGTGTAGTCTTTTGGATTTTCCTATATTAGGCCGAAACGTTACACGTTTGCCCTTTTCTGAATAAACGAAAATTGAATTTCAATCAACGGAGTGCTCCAGTTTATCTTTTTATGATCTACGAGGTGAATACCCTACAGACAGCACCCAACATCCATGCAGAGCTCCACCGACAATACCAATATTGGGAGCTATAAGCATCTCCTTCATTTTTCCCTTGCACTAGTTCTGAAAAATCTCCGCCATTGTGTTGCTGAATGCTACTCATTTGTCTGCTGTATGTTTGTAGTCATCTCAGTGCAAGAAGAAAATGATGGTACAATCCATCAATGGGATCAATGACAAAAAAAGTCTGTTATACAAACCAGTGTCTACACACAAAGAAAAGCTGTCAAAGTGCCCTAAAACATCCATCTGACTTATGAAAAGAAAATTTCGGTAGGGAATAAAGAAGACATTACGGAAAGGTGATGAGGAGATGTTAATGCTTTCTAGTATAAATGTCAGACTTTAGATAAGTAGACCAGAGCAGCAGAGGTGAGACGAGAAGGGATATCTCAGGTGCCAAAGATGTGTTGAAAGCAGCAGGCTGTCTCGCCAGAAAATCTGATATATTCTGTTTTAGGTGTAAATTTCATTAACTTCATTCTGTATAAAAAAAATAAACTGTTAAAATACATTTCACTTTTTATGCTACTTAGCTGCAAGATCCAGTGGTAATAGGGATAAAGGGGTTTTCACGTTGATGTTCTATCCTGAGGATAAGCCTTTAATCTGTGACTGGTGGGGATCGCCCACGAAGTGCCAAATGAGGGGAAAGCGGGGCTGACACAGTGACATCTATACATGGGCAGCTGCGTCTGGTACTATAGCACAGCCCAATCAGGTGAAAGGGGTTGAGCTGCAATACCAGAGACACGGCTGCATGTGCGGGTGTGTTGCTACTGCAGTAAATGTTGGATTTTCAACTTTGAAGTCCAGTTAATGTTTTTCACTGTGGGGTATATAAAATATTGATAGGGCAAAAAAAAAACAAAAAACAACCTAAAAAACTTTTCTCAATTCCCCTGCAGCTCCTCTTCTGGAGAGATGGAACAGGTGGAGATGCGGGTGAGTGACATCACCAGCTGTGCGAATCTGCTCAATTGACTTATGATGACATCAAATTACAGGCATCAGCACAGCGTAGGGCGTGTCACTGACTACCACTTCTTCCCCCATATTGCAGTGAAGCGGTACTCTGAGGCCTAATCCTATAATGGAAAGAATGTCATCATATGGAAATCGACTGTCACACCGTATAGTTACTTTACTAAAAGAATTTGTATGCAAATTGGATGAATGCTGCAGGAAAATTTACTCTTGTGATTTCTCCTTTTGAGTTAAATGTAGGAAAGGTAATGAAGACAAATTGTTATTACATTTGGATTCTTCATTTTAAAAGTAATATGGGTTGTAACACTAGGACTAACCCTCCAGAAGCAAAAGCTCCTACCCTTGTGATATAATCGGCCATACAGGGACATGTAAGCATTATGTGGTTGGGTTGCGCAGTTAAATTAAATTGTTAAATTATAGGCGTATTACGTTACGTTTTTTTGCGCCATCGACAACTATATCCATTTTCAAGTTCCCATTCTGAAAATGTTGATCACCGATAGTGACTATTATTAATACAGTAACGATTTCTCCCGGCATTTGTGTCCTTAAAAAGTTTTACACAAAGAACAAAAAGCGTTTGTTTGCGCTTCAATTAGTTACTGTGCTTGCATTGGCCGTGACATCTCCGTCTTTTGTGAAGCATTATGTGGGAGCAGGTAGCTTCCTTCAGACTCAATGAAAGTTTTAAGTCAACAAGTATTTTTGGCCAAAAACCGCGGTAGTGATCTGAATCAATATTTGTTTTGTGTTTTCCAGACACAGCGTAACGATTTGTTAGCTTGGGAAGTGCAATGAACTGTCTGCACACATCATATTGTGCAATCCCGACAATCTTCTTTGAGGCTCGCCTTGCAAGGTGTACACATTGTTTGTGCTCTGAAGAGAGGTCACCAGTAGTTTCCCGAGTAACTTCAACATCTAAAAAACAGCTTCATTATTCTGCTCTTTGTCAACATTATTCTTAAAAGCATCCATTCTATCAAGCACAATTCACTTTAATTACATTCATTATCCAGAACTGAGCGCCCAGCCCCAGACATTAACTGTTCAGGCTCTGGATGAATCAGCTAAGTGGTCTATATAACTTAATGGAAAGTTTTCTTCTTGGTATAAAAGAATACATTTGGAAGGAGACCAGTCATTTTTCAGGCTTGCTTCATTAATGCTATGAAGGATTGGATTTCTTAAAGGCGTTTGGAATTGCATAAGTTAGCTACTTTTCACATTCTTGGCCCGTAATCCAAACACACCCCGTTCAATGGGGTGTATATTTTTCTTCTGTTCACTCGCAATTATAGTCTATTTCATTAACTGCAGGTTAGAGGAGAATTAATGTTGTAGCCTGTTGAAACTTCCTTTGAAATGATCATTTGGATTCCGTCAAGTCACCTTCTAGACGGGTGGAATGTGTTCAGAAGTAGCTCCTGGCCTCTTACACAAGCTGCTACTGTACAGGAAGCAAACTCATTCCCTTCTCCGTCAATCGTCCATTCTCACCTGGTTACATGTGACACTTTAAGGATCTTGAGTAGAGGCACACCCAGATAAGCTTCTTCGAGCCCCTCACATTCTTTTCATTGACATGTATAATACTGACATTTTCTAAACAAGCTCGATATATATTCTGACTAAAGGAAGGCACAACTGATCACTTCTAGATGTTGTAAAATACCAACTTTGTGATTTAAAGGGGTTGTACCAGAAAGGGAAATCATCACCGATCCTCAGGATAGGTGATAGTTGTCTGATTGCTGTGAACCCCACCAATAGCAAGTACGGGGGTCCTGAAAACACCCGTTACACCTCACTGCTCGGCTGCAGTGAAGAGGACCTTGAATGAGCGGCGGTCAAGCATGCGCAATGCTGGTTTATACAAAGTCTGTGGGAATGACGGAAACAGCCGAGAACAGCGCTCAATGTTTCCACCAGTCTCAGACATTGAATAGTGCGGCAGTGCGCATGCTAGATCGCTGCTCCATTCAAGCTTTTACTCACTGCAAAGGGTGCAATGAGGAGGAACGGGTGGTTTAAGAACCCTGTTCTCGGAATCGCCGGGGGCCACAGTGGTGAGACAATTATCACCTATTCTGTGGATAGGTGATAATGGTCGATTCTAGTATCCACCTCTTTAAGATATTAGTACAAAATCATAAATACATTAAGTAAAAGAGGCTGTCCCATCCTGACGACCCGCGTCCACATGACCTATTAGGGCATATGGACGTCATAGCTTGGGACCCACCCATCTATGAGCCAGAGAGGAAGACTACTAACAAGCAGCAGCTATTGCTCTGGTACACTCATTTGAATGGCTACCATGTAACATTACATTTCCCCTGCAGGGGGAATGATCAGCCAATAGAACCTTCCCCCAGTAAAATCGGCTGTTTGCCGGGGGTCTCGGGAGCAGAGGGGGAATTTGCGCCAAAACTCTGGCGCATTTTGCTTAGTAAATCTCTCCCATAGTCCCCACTCCTATATAGATCCATTTATGTCCAGATTATTAGGATGTAATGGACATCAATGACAATCTTCCCAAGAGTCACCTCCTGGTTGGGTGCTGCTGCTCATTGAAGTAGTTCTGCCCGGAGTCTTCTCTAATCGGAAATAATGACCCTTATTTATCAATGTACACTACCCGTCAAAAGTTTTAGAACACCTAAATATTTCCAGTTTTTATTGATATTTACACAGTTTAATGTCTCAAACTTACTTTGAAATGAAAGCATAGAAGAAATAAACAAGTTAACCATTTGCGCCAGAATTTAGAGCCATTTGTGCCACGCATATCAAGTTTGTAATAATGGAGTAAAAAGTGGGAATGTCTTACTGCTTGGCCAGGATTTAGAAAAATGTCTAAAATGTGAAAATTTTAAGAAATAAAATAAAAAATAAAAAAGTCGAAAGCGAGGAAAAAAAGTTGCATTTCTACCCCACGCAGACCTTGGAATAGAAAAAGTGGCATTACTTTAGCCAGTGTGAAAGCTAACGGCAGATTCAATCGTAAATTTTTCCCAACATCCATGATGTAGATATAGTGCCCCGGCTTTAACTTAGGTATTGGCTAACAAATGCTACTTTTGGTAAATGTGGCCACTGACACTTGTTGCGGTTTAATGGAGTTCTTATCCCAACTGATTTACTTAAAAAAAAAAGTTCTTTCATCTTTACGGAAATCTGATTTGATCATTTCATGATTTCATGATCCTTTTGTAGTAGTTTTTGCTTAAAGGGAACCTGTCCGTGACTTTAAGTTGTCCTCTCTGAGGGCAGTATAATGTAGTGACAGACAGGCTGATTTTAGCAGTCCGTCACGTATGTCAGATAGTTTAGTGATTTAGGATAACTTACATTTTGAATCTTGCAGCATGATGCGATCACTGGGAGGAAGGGGTCCGGCGTAATCCCCCCACCCAGCCACTGATGATAGACAGCTCTCTCATGAAGCACAGTAATAGTCAGAAAGCGCTGTCTACCACTAGTTTATGCATAAAGTCACTGAAAGGTTCCCTTAAAAGGAGTTGTCTGCAATTAAAAGAGGGTATTACTTTTTGTTTTATAGAAATAGCGCCACTCTTGTCCATGGACTATGTCTGGTATTGCAGCTCAGCCATATTCATAAGAAAAGGGATAAGCTGAAATACCGGACACAGATCATGGACAATTACTAAAATTGTATGCTGCCTTAAAGGACCAGGAACAACTTAGTTTGATTAATATGCTACAATAGATGACATCTGGAAAGGGACAATGTATTTTTGTTTTACAGTAGATGACAGTCGTTCTATTACAATGGCAGGGTAGCAGTGAAACCAAACAATACAACATTAGGATCAGGCAGAGTATGGCAATCTCTTCTCTGGTGTGATTCTATAAATTATTACATTCAGGATATGGTTTGGATTGTGAAGGAAGATCCTCTCCTGTAATCCCACTGAAGGGTAACGTGCAATTACTTCTCCAGAGCTTGAAATGATTCATAATTTTGTCAGATCAAATGAATGAGAATTTTTAATATACATTCAACCGACCCACATATATAAAACCGCACATGAAAATTGGTTGCAGCAGCTTTACTAACCTGTTGGTGCCACTGTTGCTGCTACTCTGGTAATCAAAGAGGTCAGGTCACAAAAAAATCAACCATAATGTATATATATATATAGAAGTGTAGGTTTAGTGTATTATGGGGACGGACGGACGGACGGACGGACGCACGCACGCACGCACGCACACACGCACACACACACACACACACACTACATTGTCAATAAAAGATTCAGATGTTTTTTCAGACTTTAAAACGTGTACACCTGCACAAAAATAATAGCCGGAAGGCAAATTCTGACAGATCATGAAAAAAAACTGAATGAAACAAAAAAAGAACAGTAAATTATTTTGTCTATAGAATAAGTGACTAAATGTATAGAATATTTCTCTTCTATGTAGAATTTTGTCATATTATGCTACTGAATAATCACTCTCATATTGTGAACATAAAAAAGAAAAAGAAAAAAATGGAGGAAAAAAATATTTTTTTAAACATTAGGTGAAACCAGGAACATTTTTAAAATTTAAATGGAACATTAAAAGGGGTTGTTTAATGAAGACAAAACCATTCCATAAAGAGAGTTACCCTCGTTCCTGGAATTGCGAGGGGACGCTCCGGGATGCCATACATTTCTGCCACTGCAAGGGAAATGTAGTATTACATGCGGCCATATTAATGGTTCAGGTTCACCAGAATTAGATCATTCCTTGTTAGTGGGCTCTGGCGCGTAGAGGGGAGTTCCATGCGGGGGACCCCATCTATGACATCCATATGCCCCTTTAAAAAAATATGTATTACTAAAAAAAAAAATGTTTAAAAATTTATTATATTTGCTATGCATGTTGTGCTGTTGGCCACCATGACAATCGTTATTTGGCTGCTCCAGAAAATGTCTATTCATTTTTTTTTAACATTCTTTTATTTTTATTTTCATCTGAATCATTATACAGCAAAAACATAAAATATTTGCAGAAAGCATACATGTATAGCAATACAAAATAATAAAAAGTTATGCATACAAAGTTCCAAAACACAATGCACAGCGGTCCTCTGATCCAGCAGAAGAGAAAGTAATATTGGAAACAGAAAACATGAATATTAGAAATATATGTCAATACAGAATGAGAAATACTAGCAGTACCGTGGGCACCATGGCGACCAGAACCAAAACCACTACGCATCTCAGAACACATACATATATATATACATATATTATATATATATATATATATATATATATATATAGCCTGTGTCTGAGAGAGGATAAAAAATGGAAGCAGACCAAGAGAACCCAGAGCACTTCTGACGGATCCGACAGATCACCCCCCCCCCCCAAAGCACAGCAATGTCCCCATCAGTACATGGCATGCACTCCCCTGCTCCCAGCCAAAGGACTCTGAACTCAAACTGCAGGGAAACCCACCCTCCCCTCCCTATGGAACCAATGCACAACGAAAGGTGGATGTAAAAGGTATGCGTTGCCAAAGCGTTTCAGACGGCTTCCGCGTCCTTAATCATGGCTAGAGTGATCACTCACTCTAGCCATGATTAAGGACGCGGAAGCTGTCTGAAACGCGTTGGCAACGCATACCTTTTACATCCACCTTTCGTTGTGGGACATTGTTTCCCTATTTTACTACATTTCAAATAAAATTGGAACATGCTTCCATTTTAAACCTTTCATCTTCTAAAGAATTATTTTTGCGCTGGAATCTACCTTGCTATTTCCTGTCTACATATCCCGTGTGCCGACACGACGATCCGGACGCAGCCAGCAGCAGGATCCTGCCCAAGGTGAGCTGGAGGTTTTTCTTCACATAAACGGTAAAGATAAGTGTGGTTGTGTAATATAGAACAATAAATCGTCCACAAACGCAGACACCTTAAATTGCATATCCCCTACCTGAATACCCCGCATGTCACTATTGTTCCTCACGGCTACCAATAGATGTTCCATAACCGCAAATAACAAGGGCGAAAGTGGGCAGCCCTGCCTAGTGCCATTCCCAATCCTACATGGAGCAGACAGAGAACCATTAATCCTAATTCTCGCCTGAGGACTGTTATACAGAGACAGTATACACGTCTGCATTAACTGACCCACTCCCATCTGACTTAAAGCCACCTCCAGTAAGTTCACCCTATCAAAGGCCTTCTCAACATCCAGAGACAAGAGCATACACGGAATGTTACTCTGCTTCACATGATGAATCAAGGAGAAGGTCTTAAGAGTATTATCTCTGGCTTCACGCCTTGGGACAAAACCCACTTGATCCTGGTGAACCAGCGAGCCCAAGAATCCAGCCAGTCTATTTGCTATCAGCTTAGCATACATCTTAGCATCAGTGTTAATGAGAGAGATCGGTCTATAATTAGAACAGTGTTGCGGATCCCTACCCTCCTTTGGTATGACCGTGATATGTGCCTGTAAAAATGAATCAGGAAATTTAGTATGGTCCGATATCGAATTAAACGACTCCAGCAACGACGGTACCAATTCCTCCGCCAATGACTTGTAGAAACCCACCGTATACCCATCCGGCCCCGGACTCTTCCCAGCTTGTAAAGCTTTAATAACCTGCACTATCTCCTCCTTAGTGAACGGCAATTCCAGACTCAGAGCCTCATCTCGAGACAACGTTGGCCAGGCCGTATCCCTAATATACTCCGACAGAAATAGCAATGGCTTGGGAGGAATATTACCAGAAGTTGGAGAGGGCAAATTATAAAGCGAGGGATAGTACGCACAAAAGGACGATGCTATATCCTCCGTCTTGTACGCCAACTCACCCGACTCAGTTCTTATAGAGGGTATAAAAGAGCCGCACGATCACGAATCGCTCTAGCCAATGCCTTCCCCGCCTTATTACCCTACTCATAGTAAAAGCGAGAGCAGACCTGACGAAGCCGAGCGCTGTTCCTATCCAAGAGAAGCTGAATGTCATGGCGTGTTCTAGTAAGTTCCCTAAGTGTACGCTGTTGCGACGTCTGTTTATGCTGAGATTCTAGAGACTGCAATTGGGCTAAAAGCTTGTTAAGCTGCGCACCCCGCTCCCTCTTGAGATGAGAACCATGTTTGAAAAGGACCCCCCTAAGAACACATTTGAGGGTCTCCACTTTCACTGCAGGAGCAGCTGTATCCAGTGCACGATCCTCATGAAAATTCTCCACTGTCCTATTCAACTCCAACATACACAAGGAATCCTTCAATAAAGATTCGTTGAGACGCCAGGTACATTCTCTACGCCGCTGTGGTGAAAAGCGTAATACACAAGACACCGGAGCCTGATCAGAGAGAAACACATTGCCTATGGAGGTATCCACCACGAAGGATAATAAGTTATGATGAACCAAGATATAATCTATACTGCTATGAGTTATGTGCAAAAGAAAAAAAAAGAAATCCCTATCATCCGGATGAGCTAATCTCCACGCAACACAAAGTTGCATATCTCTGAGCCTCTTCCTCAATTTATTCAACTTATTATATACTAATGAATTCCGCCCGGAGGATGTATCAATTAAAGGGTTAATGGCCAAATTAAAATCCCCACACAAGATAGGAGTGCCTGACGAAAAAGATCCCAAATCATCCAACATTTTAAGGAAAAAAGGAACTTGGTTAATATTAGGAGCATAAACATTGGCCACCGTGACGGTGCGATCACCCAATTCACATTTCAGGAAAAAAAACGTGTCTCAGAATCCAGGAACGAATCCACCACCCTCCCTTGATAGGATTTATGCAGGAATATAGAAACCCCTCTAGTTTTACCATTCGGGTTACTACTATGATAGCCTACCGGGTAATATTTATTTTTAATTATTGGAACATGGTCCATCTGAAAATGGGTTTCTTGTAAACAAAGAACCTGGGTCCTCGGTTTATGCGAGGAATACAAGATCTGCGACCTCTTCTCTGGAACATTAAATCCCTTCACATTCAGGGATGAAATAGTAAAATCAGCCATTATCCAAGAACGCGAGGCGACCCATGATGCTACTAGCTGTAAAACAAAATAAATTCACAGCTGCCGCCGCGGTGCCCACAAACATATCAACAACATAAATTATATCCCGAACACTCCATGTATACATTGCATTTCCATAGAACAGCATAATAAAAATGAAATAATAAAAAAAAAAACATAAACACAAGCAAAACATCCTGTAGAGAAAAAACTACTATGTCGTGCCACTAAGCACCTGTATCAATGAAGAGAACCGACTAATTTTCAGTGAGATTCCTATGTGGGGGACAAGGAAGACTACTGTCAAACAGAAAAACTCTACCAATTACAGTAGGACACTACACAGCCTATGTAATCACCTCACGATGAAAAAGAGATATACAAAACTATTTTAGGGACAGACCTACATTACCCTGAGATTAACTAGTTATGGGGAACATATGTGCCTAGCAAAAGCCCTCATCAGACCTACACGTTCTATCAACGAAGAGGCCAGCATTGAGTACGAACATACTCAAACCCAATATGGATCAGCAAGTGACCCTACTACAAACTCTCGGGTCTGAAAACACAGAAAGTCCCCTTCTTGACGAGTACCTGCAACATAAAAGGATTAAGAGGGAAGCATAGGTAATCAACGCTCCCGATGCCCTGATGGGGAAGCTCTTTGTCTCCACCTCGGTCTCTGCGGCAATGGTGATCTGTATCTCTCCCTCCTTCCAGATCTGGGAAACCCGAGGGGTTCAGCGCCCGGCACCGGTAGACTGTCCACTTGGATTACCTCCCAGTCCGGCAAGGAAATGACAGGCAATCCCAGTACCCGCAGAAAACCTGGGAGATCAGCGTGCGTAGACAATGAAACAGCCTTGTCCTCCACTCGCACATGTAGGGCAAAGGGAAAGCCCCATCTATAAGGTATACCACGTTGTTGCAGAACAGATGAGAGGTCGCATCAATGCACGCTGCTGCAGCGTACAGAAAATGTCTATTAATTTGAAGACTTTTTATATTTTTTATTTTATTTTTGAGAAACCAGACAAATTCTTACCTGTAGGTCAAAGTGCACTAAAACTGAACCCCTAAGTAATTATAGAACGGAGTTTACAGCTTGCAACCTTTAAGTCTATTCTTAGTATGACTGGATGAAAAATAAATGTGGTTAATTGCAGCCGGCAGTGTTTATAGAACATACATGCGAGATTAAGATCTAAAGGAGCTGAAATGTAAAAAGTTATCTATCACTTTAGCAATTAAATGTCTTATATGTATAATTTTCTTGATTAAAGTTTCAAGGCCAAAACACAAAATTCTTCTGGTTGTATAAATAAACTGCACCTAAGTTTTTGTTTTTCTTTTTTCTTTTCCCTCCTAGTGGTCTAGCTGGGGAACTGGAGACATATTTCACATAATTGCTAGAATATGTCCAACATTTGTAAAAAACTTTTATAGTATTGCCTTATATTTTATTTTCGACTTAGGAACGAATATTTCTCACCGTGATTTACTCTTTGTACACGTTTTTTTACTTGCTGGACTCGACATTACAACCGGAGAGCACCTGCTTGAGCTGGTGAGAGAGTGGCATACATAATACCCGCATATATTTATATCTGTAATATTGTGACTGCACCTGTCGCTGTATTTGACAAGGAAAATCTATTTCTACATTGACAAACTATCAACAAGTATAATTTGGTGCTTAACAGTCTCCATTCTGACAGGAGTTTGTACTTTCCAACTACATAGCGGAAAAAACACAATGGATATATTTATAGTACAACAACAAAGTACATCATTTTAAACTAAGTCTGATAAATATTGCATTAAACTTAGGCCTGATTCACACGAACGCTGTGCATTTCGGACATGAAAAACTGCAGTTTTTCACGTCCGAGGTGCATCCGTGCTCAGCGCTGCGGGACGCGATGTCACGCATCCCCTATTGTTGAGTCCATGGAGGGATGGGTGATGCCCGAAAAGAATGGACATTTCCTATTTTCGCATGGTCCCTTCACACGGTCCGTTGAAACAACGGTTGTGTGAACGGCCACATTGAATAACATAGGTCCGTGGGACGGCCGCTGTTTCAACGGCTGTCCCACCGACGTTTTACACACTGGTGTAAATAAGCCCTTAAGGACACGGCGATTTTTTATTTTTGCCATCATCACATTCCAAGAGCCATAACATTTTTATTTTTCCATCGACCTAGCCGCATTAGGGCTTGTTTTATTGCGGCACTAGTTGTATTTTTTAAGGACACCTACATATAATGTATTGTAGAACTTTTAATATATGTTTAAACATTATTTATTTTTTTGAGAGGGTTGAAAAGAAACAAAGTACAGCAATTCCGCTTACGTTTTTGGGGTTTTATTTTTAGGGCGTTAACCGTGCATCACAAATGAAATGTTAACATTATTCTGCAGGTCGGTACGATTACGGCAATACCAAATTTAGACTATTTTCTGTGTTACTACTTTCGCACAATAAATAAAACTTTTTTTTACGGCACGACTGGTATTTTCATTGGTACCATTTAGGGGTACATACAACTTTTTGATCACTTTTAGGAGGTGGGATGATCAAAACAATATCAATTCTGGCATTGTTCCCCCCCCCCCTTGAAATGTATAAATTAATTGACAACTGGGTGTTACCTTGTCAATTGGGTATGTCCCTACACAGTCTGATACGGAACGGGAATAGTAACAATTAGTTGTCAATTTACTCAAATAATTCCAGGAGGAACAACGAAGGAACAATGCAAAGTTCTAAGTAAAGGTGCTCCAACATTGTTATTTCATGGGGAAAATATGTATTTGCTAAAACTGGCAAGGTTCTCGTTAAAGAATATTAAAGCTAATTTATCAGTTACTGCACGTCCAAAATTTGACCCAAATAATTAATAGGGTTTAAGCGCATTTCACGCCTTTGACAAGTTTAAATACAGAATGAATCTACATAACGTTTAGTAGCTTTGTAAATCCATTGTATCACAACTTATCTAATACTGATCCTGAGTTACATAGGTCCATAGCTGCATTGACAATTTTGCAGGCTTCACAGCTGAATTCTCCCGCATTACTTGCTTTCTGGCACTCACCAACTCTATTATAAGAGTTCACCTAAGGTATCTGTCTGCCAACAAGCTTGCTGACAGGTTATAATGACAACCAGAAGAACTGCAAATACAGCTCTGGATATATACCATGAAGATGAACGGGTCATACGGATGACCCCCAGTAACGTTTAAGTCCATCTGTGTTTGTTACACATCGTGTCACGCTTTAAAGGCTATAGACACGTTTGGGGTAAAATTAGAATTTTGTGCTTAAAATTTTTGTAATTTGTTTTTATAAAAAAAAATTATGGACAGCTTTTATTCTGCAGTCCATACTCACCTCCCGTAGCATTGCCATAGCTACGGATCCTTGTCCTTTCGGAGGTTCATGCTTGATAAAGACTCCTGCGGAGTCGAAACGTAGCACTTTGTTATTGGGATGTGTTAATAAAACACTTTTACACCTTTGCCATACGGATGCTGTCCTCAAGTTTTTTGCATCAATTGATTGTCCAGAAGGGATTTCTAGACTTGGAATTTTCATCCTGCCGTATTCAAGTGGAGATATTCCAACCAAGTGAGTGCTGTGGATAACCAGTTTACCATCTATCTGGTGGATAGGTGATCAGTTGTCTCGTACTGGACAACCCCTTTAAGTAGTAGAAATTTCTGCAACAAATCCATGCGTCTGGAGAAACACCAATTTGACATGATCAGGAAAGCTTTTCCTCTTCTAGATGTACACGAAAGGTTTCCATTTAATGACAGCCAAGAAAGACCTTGAAAATAGAATTTCCAAAAATCTTGGCCAAATCACGCAAATTGACTGCTACATGTGAACACAGCCTTAAGGATGCTCCTTGTTTTGTCTTAATTAAAGCTTACCCAACTTTTTCAGAATAAGCCACATGTGTGTACATATGGAATGCCACTATTTCTGGTCATTATATGACTTGTATTCTGAAACTTATTAGCACTTTTCCCTCTGTAGACTCTCTCTCTGATTCTTAGTGGACAGAGCCTAACTGCTATTATGTCTCCTATACACAGCACACATAGAAGAACCTGCACACATAGAAACTGCTACCCTATCTCTTCTATAAGCAGCATTTTTGTCTCTCTGCCCCCCCCTCCCTTCTCCATAGACTTCTATGGGCAGGCTGTGAAGAGACAACCCCCCCCCTTCCTGCAGTCTCTCTCCTCTGCTCTGTAGCTAGAGACATGTTTTGCTTGACAATAGGGGGTAGACAGCAGATTAAAAAGTGGGAAATGCCTATTGACAGTAACTTCACACAGAATTTGAATGGATAATACTGCATTTTTACAGTAAGAAAGTTACAAACTTGTTCTATATCCGATATACTATTAGATTAGCATAAGTTTTTTGAAAAGTTAGCGACCATTTTAAGAAGCTCTGTCACCAGATTATCAGTGCCCTATCTCCTACATAATCTGATTGGCGCTGTAATGTAGATAACAGCAGTGGTTTTTATTTTGAAAAACAATCATTTTTTAGCAAGTTATGAGCTAGTTTAGATTTATGCTAATGAGTTTCTTAATAGACAACTGGGCGTGTTTTTACTTTTTACCAACTGGGCGTTGTGAAGAGAAGTGTATGAGGCTGACCAATCACACTGTGCTGTGGATCATGATGGGCTGGAACAATGAGAAGTGCAGGACACTGATTAGTCACTGATTGGTCAGCCTCATACACTCCTCTGTACAACACCCAGTTGGTAAAAAGTAAAAAAACACACCCAGTTGTCCATTGAGAAACTCATTAGCATAAATCTAAACTAGCTCATAACTTGCTCAAAAATGATCGTTTTTCAAAATAAAAACCACTGCTGTTATCTACATTACAGCGCCAATCAGATTATGTAGGAGATAGGGCACTTATAATCTGGTGACAGAGCCTCTTTAAGGTTGCCTAGTACATGTAAGAAACTCTAGACTTTACTCAATGTACAATTCCTATAATCCAGAGCATACGGGACCTGGTAAATGCTAGATTATCAAATGTTCTGGATCATTCGTTGGTTATAGAAAAGGATATAAAATATAGCTGTAAGGCCAGGATTACAAAACAGACTTTTTGTCAAGTTTAGGGATTTGACCATTTTAATTATGGTAGTACACAGGGGCGTAGCTATAGGGGGTGCAGAGGTAGCAGTCACACTTGGGCCCTGGAGCCTGAGGGCACCCCAAAAGGCCCCTCAGCTGCATAAGAAGACACCAGTATTATAAATGACATGGTAGGTGGGGGCCTGGTTACAGATTTTGAACTGGGGCCCAGGAGCTTCAAGTTACGTCTCTGGTAGTGGAATACAGTCCAGAGGAATACATTAAAGGGGTTGTCCACTACTGGACAACTGATGACCTATCCACCGGATAGGCCATCAGTAGAAGATCTGTGGGGGTCAGACCCCGGACCGTCAAGCCGCTCCGGCTGCCTCCGAGCACCGGACGTACATGCCGGAAGCAGATGGCTCCGGCCACTGAATAGCAGCCAAGCTGCAGTAGTGCAGTGAATAGGAGTTCTATAGTTAAAAGTGGAAAATTTCACTACAGAAAGTTTAGGTGTGCCTCGGCCTAAAAGTGGAAAAACTCCAGGAATATAACCCAAAATGAAAAAATAATCTTAAAGGGATATTCCCTCCTAAGACAGGTGCTTCGCTCTACATTCTGTGCTATGGTAGTATCAGAAATGGTCGAGCCCATCTGTTTATGTGACTCCCAAAAAACTAAATGGAGAAAGACGTGCACATGGGCAGCCATCTCTCTATTCATTCTCCACCTGGATGTGGCAGCCTGTGGCTGCCTCACCAGGTGGAACGGGACCCAAGTCTATCAGATATTTAAGGCATTTCCCGTGGATATATCCCGTCTTAGATGGGAATACACCTTTAAACAACTACACACCACTTTGATTATTACTAAGTAGAAATGAGAGCACTTTTTCGCCCATTAGGATAAATAGATTGGCCAGGTTTTAGACTTGCTTTTGCCAAATGTAAGAAAATAATTGGTGATTCTCCTTCTAGTAGTAGAGTACAATGGGAGACTTACAATTGACCAACTCTTCCCAGTCTTCTGTTCTTGGCCTTGTGATAATCCAGATTATCAGATGCTGTATTACAGGAAATTTACTATAATACGGTTTAGATCTGCAATCTTTAATGTTAGCAAAGCCACACTTGATGTTGTCGAACTTCTGAAATAACTCAAGTGCCTTCTAAATGCCACATTTCTTACATTTTTGAGGCCTTTATCACCTTGTGTTTGATTACCGGTATCTGTATAATTCAGACAAACAGGTGCCCCCTGACCGGTCACTAGAGGATGTCAACTCACCATTGTGACAGATGGGGGAGGGTAACATTTTCTGCATTCACCATTCGGGTTATTTCACACGTGGCAGTTTTGGAGTAAAATAGGTTCTATTTATCTGAATGGGGTTGTTTCTGCAGCGAGCACGTGGGATTTTGCAAATGTCATTAAAATGAATAGAACTGATTTTTAGTCGCAGAAAATTTCTACAACAAATACCCTTCTAGTGTCCTTTTAGCGGAATTGGGGTTTTCTGCTTGATAAACCCAATAGCGACTAAGCATTTCATTCAGTTTTATGTATCTGACAGTTTGGCAAATTTCTAACATACAGTATGTGTTAATTCTTCAGCATTTCCAAGATATCTGCTTGCAGACAGTGAATGGGAACATTCATTGTTTACACGAAGAGGCTGCAAACCGGTCCTGAAAATGTGCTGCTCACACAGCTGAAAGGCTTGTTAATAGAGTTCTGATACATAGTAACAGCCCTGCAGATGTTTTTAGGACAAAGAATTCAAAGACAGCAAGTAAAGTTCTCAAATACAGTGAGGAATTGAAATAAAGTATTATAGAAATTTGCAGAACTTTCGTTATACAATAGTAAAGATTTCTTTACAGACCCGTAGCCCCCCCACAAAGTAAGGCCAATGATTCTCCCGGGACCTGAGTGGTTATGGAACTTTCAATGTAAGAAGATTGCTCTGCCCCATTTTAGGATAACAGTACTATAAATCACATGTGATAGTTGGGGGTGGGGGGTCCTGGCACAGATCTTGCTGCTTCGGCCACACTAATTGTCGCACAGCTTTTCCAGAATAAGAGAAAAAGTGAACAGAAATGACAGAGGATGATAGATAATTACTGGTGGTTTTCTAGCTAAATGTTTCTTCACAAAATATTGGTTAACCCAGCAGAAAGAAATTAAAAAAATACTGGATGAGAGGGATGGCCTGCCTGACAACATTTAGTTGCTAGGCAGTGTATTCATAGTAACCAGATGTGACTTAGCCGGCACGGTGCATCTTTCCGGTCTAGAGATGTGCTATAAATCAGATTTTTCTGATAATACGTTTAGGTGGGGTTAGGTGGAGATAGTGATTAACATCTATCAAAGTGAGTTATGTCTTTCAAAAGGTTAATGCCCTATAGGGCCTATCGATATGTGTGCCTTCCATTCGCGCCCCACTCTATTTGCCAGAATAGAGAGTCACTGGAGGATCGGTGGTTCTGCCTTGACATTTTAATGCGATTTGTTTTCACTGACATTATTTCCCTTGATCAGTGTAAGAAAATGAAATTAAAGGGGTTTTCTAGGATATACAGATGTGACCTTCCTTACCGTTCCTCTTATCTCAACTTATCCTGAGATGTTTGGCGCAAAATAACCAGATATGAAAAAAAACCACATCACTTTGCGATACTCTATCACGAGATGTGTTTTTGTGGCCATCCAGTGGTTGTGATGTGATTTGCGGGCTATCAAGGATTTTACTAGTATGTAATGATATTGAATTGAAGTGATTTTATGAGAAATTGGAGTCCTTAACCAAAGTCATGCAAAGGTACGGATGGACACATCTGTAACATTGATGGCCTATCCTTATGAAAGTGTGATCTGCAGGGATCCAACCTCCAGTACCCCCACAATCAGTAAAAAGTATGGGAGCGCTGTGGCCTCATTTGACCCGGTGATTCAAGTGATGTGCCGGTCCCAGTGCTCCTGTGTCGTGTACAACAGTGAAGCGACTGTGGCACTGCAGTAAGTACTGCGGCGCCATCTTTCTGCTGATTGTGGGGGGTACCGGGGGTCAGATGTGCACATCATATTTTGATGCCTACCATAAAGTTAGACTAACTATCCTATGTCCTAAAATAACCCCTTAAAATCCAATCTAATGAACATTTATAACGGATATTGAATGTATTCCAGCATAAAATAGTTGCCACGGCTTTTATTCCATGTCCTGTACATATCTGTAAATGCTTCGCATCCTATTCATAAGTGATTTGGAGTACAATACTCTATAAAATCAATCTCAGCCCTGATGACAATGAGAAGAACAGAGGAGCACTGACATTGTCTGTACAAAGTAAGTAAGAGGAAATATAAGAGCCGACTACAGGAGCAAGAACAAAGCAAGAATTTCTCTCCATGGATTAGCAAATGTCTATGAAAATACTGTCACATTGCTGAACGCTGCAGCTGATTTGGACTCTGCTATTACCGGACTTGGCGTTCAGCAGTTTCCTATAGCTATGAACTCCCTAAATCGCCTCTAAATATAAATAAATTTATCAAAGGCTCAATTTAAAACTTCAAAAACATTTTAAATAGACACCACAAGATGTGTTTGTAGTTTAAAGGTCATATTTATTAGGAGATTAAGAGTTGTATTATACTGGTGCTATAAATACAGCGCAGCTGACTTAGCTCACAGTCAGACTTACGGACGGCCAATAACAATTCATTTTGTGGATATCCTGGTCCGTTTGTTCCAAGAAAAGTTTGCTCCATAAGACTTGGATTTTGGCTTTGGAATCCTCTCCTCGTCAACCTCGTAACTCCATCCTATAAAAATGACATATAACTAGAGCTTGATTATACGTAAACACGGGGAACAGAAACTAAACATAGAAAATTAGCAGCAAGTGCCATTTTTTAATTCTCTGCTTGTGCACGTGGAAAATCAGTGGTATCAAGCATCAAAGGGGCGCTATATATATATATATATATATATATATACACATATATATATATATATATATATATAAAAAGACGTAAACATGCGAGACGAGTGTATGGACAGAAAAATAGTATTTTATTGTGCTTTTAAAATGCCAAAGTACTAGAAGAAGTGCAGAGGCAGTGGGACGCAGAGAACTGGTTTACGGGGGCTATTACAGCATTGTACTTTAGTTTCCCAGTTTTATGTATATAAACAACTCCTCGCCATTTTTAAAATCCCTGTTTGGATATATAAGAACATCTCCATTCACTGACAGCGGGCTGACAATCTACAGGGTGGGCCATTTATATGGATACACCTAAATAAAATGGGAATCGTTGGTGATATTAACTTCCTGTTTGTGGCACATTAGTATATGGGAGGGGGGAAACTTTTCAAGCTGGGTGTTGACCATGGCGGCCATTTTGAAGTCGGCCATTTTGTATCCAACTTTAGTTTTTTCAATGGGAAGAGGGTCATGTGACCTCAAACTTATCGAGAATTTCACAAGAAAAACAATGGTGTGCTTGGTTTTAACGTTACTTTATTCTTTCATGAGTTATTTACAAGTTTCTGATAAAGATAGTGGGGCCATTCTTCATCAATGGAAACCTCAAGGCCACGGGATATCTGAAATTGCTACATGATAATGTGTTTCCCTCTTTATGCACTGAAGCTGGCATGTTCCCTGAGTTTTTCCAGCAAGATGGTGCACCACCACATTATGGGTGTCAGGTCCGAGCATTCCTAGATGAACAGTTTCCTGGAAAGTGGATTGGTCGTCGTGGGCCAGTTGAATGGCCCCCTAAGTCTCCCGATCTGACCCCCTTAGACTTTTATCTTTGGGGTCATCTGAAGGCAATTGTCTATGCTGTGAAGATACGAGATGTGCAGCAACTGAAACTACGGATACTGGAAGCCTGTGCTAGCATTTCTTCTGCGGTGTTGTTATCAGTGTGTGAAGAGTGGGAGAAGAGGGTTGGGCAGCACATTGAACACATTTTATAAGTGGTCAGAAACTTGTAAATAACTCATGAAAGAATAAAGTAACGTTAAAACCAAGCACACCATTGTTTTTCTTGTGAAATTCTCCATAAGTTTGATGTGTCACATGACCCTCTTCCCATTGAAAAAACTAAAGTTGGATACAAAATGGCCAACTTCAAAATGGCCGCCATGGTCAACACCCAGCTTGAAAAGTTTCCCCCCTCCCATATACTAATGTGCCACAAACAGGGAGTTAATATCACCAACCATTCCCATTTTATTTAGGTGTATCCATATAAATGGCCCACCCTGTATATAGAGCTCATGCTTCACACAGCTGAGCGTTTACGACAATTGTATCCAGTCTAGGTAATCCTCTGTGAGATAAACATTGTAGCAAACATTTAGGACAGGAGGGAGATCATGGAATATTACATAGACTGGATACAATGTAGAAAAGTCTCAGCTGTGAGAAGAATTAGGTCTCTACAAGTTTTCAGCCTCTGGATGTAAGCAAGAATGTTCCCATTCTCCGACAACAAGCAGAGATCTTAAAAATGGTGAGGACTTGAAACAAAGTAACTTAGGAAGTACCAGAGATTTTTTTTCCATATATCTTGGCCACGTTACAGGACATATAATGACTTTAGATTTGCTTTTTATTAAAAAATGTGTACATTATTACTTCTGACAACCCCCCTGGCCGACATGTCCATATGTAAACATTGCAGCTGCGGCTAAACCCGTACATGGCTTCCCCCACTCAAATGATGTATGGTGAACAGCTTAGTATAGCGGCCTCGCATGGCCACGAATAGTAATAGATCTGGCTATACAGTAATACAGCGCCTATTGGATGAAGCGACCATGTGACATCCGTCACCCACAGGCTATAATGGTATCCGTTTAACGCATAGATCATGAACTCTTATGACCCTTTTCATGACGTATCCGTTAAACGGATCAGTTCAAAGACATATTGTTTCAAACCCACTTAAAGGATAGGTAATAAATGTATGATCGCTGGGGGCTCCATCACTGACTGGAGGATATTGAATAAAGCGGCTACGATCGCTGCAGCCTATCACTGGCCTCAGTCGGGGCATTTCCCCCATTCGGATAGTTTTTTCCGATCTCGGAAGACCCCTTTAACAGTGTGTCCTTGTTATTTGGTCCTTCTTGGCTATTCAGCTGAACGAGGTGGTGTAAGTAGAGGATCTGGTAGATGCCCTAGTTTGCAGAGGATTTGGCGCATGGCAGATACGCTTTAAGGTATGCAATCTTAAAATTATATATTTGCATTTGTAGAAACAAATTGAGAAAGTGCAAAACACAGATGACAAAATGAGAAGATTCAATAACTTTACTTACCGTTCTTTTCAGCAAAGGCAACAGCATCGTCTTTAGAGGTGAACGACAGAACCATGTTAGACAAGGGGTCAGCACTACAAAAAAATAAAAATAAAATAAAACGGAGGGCGTGTAGTGGTCATTACTGGTACTACAAAAGGTCCACTAAATAATATATTTGTCATATTTAACAAACTATCAAAGTGTGATAATGAACTGAAATCTACAGGAAGATCTATGTATAAGTTCTGACCCTACGGGACACTCGATCAGCTGAATGAAGGGGCCAAGGCACTTCATCTGCGCCATCCCATTCAAGTGAATAGGCAATGTTCCCTTTTTGGTCAATTGAATGCAATCTACTGTTCGCTGTTATCAGCCATTTCAGGCTGGTTAGAGGGCGACTGTAGAGCTCTTCAATGATATTACTCACGAGGAGTCCAGAAATATGTCTGCTCTCAGTATCACTTCTTTATCTTACACATCTCCAGCTCTAAAACCTTGAGACACATGGGACCTCCAATGTTTATGAAGACTAGTGACTGTTTCGAGCTCACATTCTCAGCTATCTGGGGATTACACGGTCGAAAATGACCAAACTTGGCTGTGTAAATGTCTACATGAGCAGCCAGCTTGACTTGACTGTTAGCAGCTCTGATGTTTATTATAAGAGTATAATTACATAGTTAATCTTCTGTAGCAAATTTCTCTCACCAAGAACATATGTCCCACAGAGATCCCAAACATTAAGAGGCATACACAAGAGGGGGATATGCAAACCATGTGTATACATTCTCCGTGCAAGCAACATACCATCTACATACAGCACGAATCCAATCAAATCAATGGCGCACAACTCGCAGGAAATCACAGAATATTAAAGCAACTTTAACGTGAATAAATGTCAAGATGTCACTTCTAATCAGAACAGAGGAACCAAGGATAAAATTTGCCGTTCACATTGCCGGGGGGTTTAGAAATATGGTTATCGCTGCTCTAGGCATGAAATGTGATCACAATTGTAGTCACTTCATAAGTCAGGACACAATATAGCTTTAAAAGCATAAAGTGTAGGTGCAGTTGTACTTTTCTGTCCAAATTGGCATAGGGCGTGGAGAAAAGCTACCGCACGCTGGGCACTACCGTTCTTATGGTAGATGTACAGAGCCCGGAAAGGACCCGTGCATGATACTTTCCGGGCGACGTATGGTTGCCACAGCAACTGTTCCACCCAGCGTGCAGATGAGTCTCTCCACACCTTATGTCAATTTGGGCTGGAGAGTACAACGGGAGCTACACTTTAATGTTAGACAGTACAGATGTGTCCTCCCTTACCTTTCCTCTTATCTCAACATATCCTGAAATATGCGGTGCAAGATGACCAGCTTTGAAGAAAACAAAAACCAAAACATGATTTTGCGATACTCTGTCACGAGATGTCTACACTGTATGTGTCGGTGTAGCCATCCAGTGGTTGTGATGTGAATTGCAGCTCATCAAGAGTTTTGATAGCATGTCACGATATTGTACTGAATTGGTGTCATAAGAAATTGGAGTCCTAATACAAATTCCAGCAAAGATTAAGGTGGACACATCTGTATGTGTATATACGACACATACTACTCCTCAATGCTACTAAAAGCGGTATTCCCATCATATGTTATGAATGGTGGGGTCTGACCTCTAAGACCCCTGCCGCTCCTGAAAACGGGGCAGAAGATTTTTTTTCCTGCACAGTGAGCTGACAGGTGTGCTACTGTGCAGGGAAAAAACCTAAAGGGGTTTATGCCCCTTCATTCTCAGGATTGGCGGGGTTCGTAGTATTTGGAGCCTCATTGATTATATCAGTATATGTGAATTAGTACGAATGGGGCTGTGCTGAGGAGTACCACTGTGCAGGAAAAAACTTATTTGACGGGACCACAAAACTAAACTTGAGCCACGGCCACTTTATTTTTAAAGATCAGTGCGGATACTGGCAGTCTGATCCCCACCGATCAACAAATTATGGCATATCCTAGCGATATGCCATCGTTTGTAAAAGTAGGAACACCCCTTTAAAGAATATATACACTTTTGGAAAAACATTTTTACTTTTCAATTGCTCTAAAGCAGTGTGCTTCAGCTGTTGCAAAACTACAACGCCTAGCATGCGACTCTGGCTTTGTGTAGTAAGAAAATGAATACCAATTAGGCAATTTTGCTGTCCATGGCAGAGGTGCACAAACATGTGTTGCTCACCCTATACACTACCGTTCAAAAGTTTAGGGTCACTTAGAAATTTCCTTATTTTTGAAAGAAAAGCACAGTTTTTTTCAATGAAGATAACATTAAATTAATCAGAAATACACTCTATACATTGTTAATGTGCTAAATGACTATTCTAGCTGCAAACGTCTGGTTTTTAATGCAATATCTACATAGGTGTATAGAGGCCCATTTCCAGCAACCATCACTCCAGTGTTCTAATGGTACATTGTGTTTGCTAACTGTGTTAGAAGGCTAATGGATGATTAGAAAACACTTAAAACCCTTGTGCAATTATGTTAGCACCGCTGTAAACAGTTTTGCTGTTTAGAGGAGCTATAAAACTGACCTTCCTTTGAGCTAGTTGAGAATCTGGAGCATTACATTTGTGGGTTCGATTAAACTCTCAAAATGGCTAGAAAAAGAGAGCTTTCATGTGAACCGCGACAGTCTATTCTTGTTCTTAGAAATTAAGGCTATTCCATGCGAGAAATTGCCAAGAAACTGAAGGTTTCCTACAACGGTGTGTACTACTCCCTTCAGAGGACAGCACAAACAGGCTCTAACCAGAGTAGAAAGAGAAGTGGGAGGCCCCGCTGCACAAATGAGCAACAAGATAAGTACATTAGAGTCTCTAGTTTGAGAAATAGACGCCTCACAGGTCCTCAACTGGCAGCTTCATTAAATAGTACCCGCAAAACGCCAGTGTTAACGTCTACAGTGAAGAGGCCACTCCGGGATGCTGGCCTTCAGGGCAGAGTGGCAAAGAAAAATCCATATCTGAGACTGGCTAATAAAAGGAAAAGATTAATATGGGCAAAAGCACACAGACATTGGACAGAGGAAGATTGGAAAAAAGTGTTATGGACAGACGAATCGAAGTTTGAGGTGTTTGGATCACACTGACCATCTGTCAAGCATGGTGGAGGTAATGTGATGGTCTGGGGTTGCTTTGGTGCTGGTAAAGTGGGAGATTTGTACAAGGTAAAAGGGATTTTGAATAAGGAAGGCTATCACTCCATTTTGCAACGCCATGCCATACCCTGTGGACAGCGCTTGATTGGAGCCAATTTCATCCTACAACAGGACAATGACCCAGAGCACACCTCCAAATGATGCAAGAACTATTTAGGGAAGAAGCAGGCAGCTGGTATTCTATCTGTAATGGAGTGGCCAGCGCAGTCACCAGATCTCAACCCCATAGAGCTGTTGTGGGAGCAGCTTGACCGTATTGTACGCAAGTGCCCATCAAGCCAATCCAACTTGTGGGAGGGGCTTCTGGAAGCATGGGGTGAAATTTCTCCCGATTACCTCAGCAAATTATCAGCTAGAATGCCAAAGGTCTGCAATGCTGTAATTGCTCTAAATGGAGCATTCTTTGACGAAAGCAAAGTTTGAAGGAGAAAATTATTATTTCAAATAAAAATAATTATTTCTAACCTTGTCAATGTCTTGACTATACTTTCTAGTCATTTTGCAACTCATTTGATAAATATAAGTGTGAGTTTTCATGGAAAACACAAAATTGTCTGGGTGACCCCAAACTTTTGAACGGTAGTGTATAACCATACACTTAAGAAATGTGCGATATTAAGTCACTTACGTTGATGCCCATCCCATTAAAGGGTTCTCCCAACGCTCACGAGCATCAAAGTCAAGTCTCCATTTCTTGGTGTTCTGTACACCGGATTGCATGGCGTTCCGAGCCGGGACATAGATGTGAACTTTCCTGGTTTTGATTTGTTCTTCTGGAAATCCAGTTATTGTAGAGATATCCTAATAAGAGAAGACAAATATATTATTATGTGTCGTGTTCATTCCATTTCTGTATCTTTAGGATGAATGAGAAAGTGAACGCTTGGAAAGTAATTTATTTCACAAACAGCAAAACAAAGCTGAGAACCCTTTCATTGTAAAATAGAAAACACTGAAGAGTTAATATTAACCAAGGTGTCTAAGGTCCCAACTTAGAAGTTGACATATTTCCAGACCAATGGCTAACTTCAGAAGCAAGGGGATTATTCGTTGGAAAAAAGGGAAGGTAATTAACATCACTAAACACTTTTGTCTACGTCGGGCTTTAATTAACAAAAAACTGCTGCACCCCACACCCAGGGTCTACAGCTTTTTTCCTAAGGGAAAGACATTTCTTTAGGGGGAATACCTTATACAAATGCAGATCACAATGACACAAGTCCATCATAATCAATGCATACCATTATCCTGTCCATCAGGCTAAAGAAGAATTGTAACTGATCGAAGCCGCTATAGAAAATGATAAGTCTGTTAATTAAGTGGTGCGGAACAATATGCCCCCTTGTTCAACCATATGTGTCCACAAGAACACTTCTACTCCAATCCTATTCATCATAATGACAAAAAGCATGGTATGCTAATTTTATGGCATCTTATAATATCTTCAGTTATCTTTATTAAAATTGGATCATCAGAGACAATTTACCTTGAGTCGTCCTGTTCTATCAAGTTACTACTAATTCTATTCAGCTGTTCCCTAGTTATATCCGTTTCTGGTTAAGACAAATAAGGCTACAAATATACCTTCCACAGAACCAAGCTTTTCCAGATCCAAAAATGACAAATCTGCCTAGTGTAGCAGTGATACATCCCTGCTCCCATCTTGCTTAAACAAAAAATATATATATATATATATATACACATACATACATACATACATACAGACACATACACATGTGTATATATATATATATATATATATATATACACACACACACACACACACATATATATGCATGTATGTATATATATGTATACACTACCGTTCAAAAGTTTAGGGTCACTTAGAAATTTCCTTATTTTTGAAAGAAAAGCACAGTTTTTTTCAATGAAGATAACATTAAATTAATCAGAAATACACTCTATACATTGTTAATGTGCTAAATGACTATTCTAGCTGCAAACGTCTGGTTTTTAATGCAATATCTACATATGTGTATAGATGCCCATTTCCAGCAACCATCACTCCAGTGTTCTAATGGTACATTGTGTTTGATAACTGTGTTAGAAGGCTAATGGATGATTAGAAAACCCTTGTGCAATTATGTTAGCACCGCTGTAAACAGTTTTGCTGTTTAGAGGAGCTATAAAACTGACCTTCCTTTGAGCTAGTTTAGAATCTGGAGCATTACATTTGTGGGTTCGATTAAACCCTCAAAATGTTGGTCATATGAATCCGGGTACGTAATACTACACTCCTGTTCTTGTGTCTGGCTATATTTGTTTGGTACTAGGATCTAGATTATCTATTTTTCACCTGTATTTGCCTCATTATACTACTGTGTGCTACCAATCATACTTACGGTTTACATGTTTCAGCACCAGTGTATGGTGTATCTTAGATGTGAATTACTCCATTCATGGTTACTTTTACCACATCTTTACTTACACTGTTCATAACTCCTACATACCAGGCAATGGTGGTTCCAACTTAAAATCTAAAACTTGTTTCCTATACCATTTATTTATGTGTTGTTACATATAGCCACATGCATTTAAGACTGTTTTTTTAACAACAGTTTTTAATCCCGGATCCTTGCTATTGATTTTTTACATTATGTTATATCATTAATATATGTACACCACATGGGCTGACGCCAACTTTACACTGTATGACTCATGTTTTAATTGTCTTGTTTTTGTGTTTCCGCTAATAAAGAAGTTTTTTCTATCATATATTATCTTGAGCGTACTTGACCTCTTTTCTCTATAGGTTTCTTAGTAATGCTATGGTCAGAGTACCAGGTCATATTGGGTTATATGTGTGTTCTCCTCATTCTATAGTTACAGCTATTTGTGTTACGTCAATGCTTATAGACACATAAAGACATATTTTTGGAGTTCACACTAAAACTGCTCGTGTACATGTTGGTTATCTATACTAATTTCCTCTGTGTTCTACACAGAATCAGGTACCGTGGGTCCCATGGACTACAAGGCCAGAGATGGCGCCTGGCGATCCTTGATGGATCACGTTTTTAAGGATGAGTCTACAGTGTCTGGTTTTAGTGGTTCAGAGAGTGTGAGCGAACTTCAACACAAATACAAAAATTTACTCCACCGACGTATGAAGGTCTGGTGGAACAAAGTATTTTTAGAAAATTATATCCAGAGATGTCTCATTCCAAGGGGTCTTAGGATCCAAATTTTTCCCTCATTTCCAATCAGTGATGAAAATTTCATCACTGGCTGGGAAGCTGTTTGCAATAGTAGCTCCAAAAGGTTTATGGAACTTTTGGTGGGACTTAATCAAGATACACTTGTTCTGTTGGATGCAGAAATTGAAGATGTTCAATCTCAGTTGATTGCACTTTTATCTGCAGAGAATATGTCTCGATTTAGATTGGGTCTTGAGGCTCAATTTTCTGAGTGGGAGAAAGAGATACAAGCCACTAAATCTAAAAAGTTCACTAGAGATGTTGGAGATTTCCAACAAAATCGGGTGTATAGGTGGAGAAGGAATAAAACAGGTGGACGGAGTCGTACACCATCTATATCCTCTATATCCTCCCTCAGTGAAACAGAAAACGCATTCTCTCGCTATAACCAATTATCTGGCTCACGTCCTAAAAGAAAACTTACGCAGAGACAAATGGCAAACAAGAAAAGACCAGATATGCAGGATCCCACCCATCGCCTAAAGGTGATTAATTTATCCACGCATACCTTCTCAGATATAGATAGAGAGGTCATTGCAAAGGGTCTTACGTTTGCACCTTGTAATCGCTTTGATGCTTTCTCTGCAGTAAAAGATCTCAATATGTTCGGTCGATCACTTATACACAAAAAATGGTTCCATAAATCCAATCACGCGGACCTCTTTCCAACCGTAGAAGAGCAACAAGCATTAGGGATTTTGGAGGATTTATTGGAAGAACAGGATACTACTGTACCAGGTAAAATCCCAGTGTGTGTCCGTATGAAATCTAAGAAATTCCCCCCACTTAGCCTATGTCCAGCTGTGGACTCATTTGTGAAGGCGGTTACATTAGAATTTCAAAACATTCCCGCCAACATCAGACATGATAATCTAACTACAGCGCAACGGGAAAGCCTTAACAATTTGCAAAAATTG
Source organism: Rhinoderma darwinii (assembly GCF_050947455.1). Lineage (NCBI taxonomy): Eukaryota > Metazoa > Chordata > Amphibia > Anura > Rhinodermatidae > Rhinoderma > Rhinoderma darwinii. The sequence continues at coordinate 587,078,213 of NC_134687.1, read as the reverse complement.
AAGGATGTTGTATTTAAGGCTGCCGACAAAGGCGGGAATGTGGTGGTATGGCCTTGTCACATGTACGAGGCTGAGGCCTACAAACAACTACGAGATAGACAGTGCTATAAAAAAACTCACATTTAATCCCTCGTCTTCTTTTAGATCTATACTGCAGCAGATACTATCAAAAGCTTTGCAAGACGATGTTATCAACAAAGAATTACTAACCGCACTTACAACGGCTGAACCCATTGTCCCTACCCTGTACTTGCTCCCTAAAGTGCATAAGAATGATACGATACCACCAGGAAGACCGATAATCTCAGGTAGGGGCAGCATTACAGAGAAGTGCTGTAGATATATTGATCATCATCTTAAGGACTTGGTTACAAACCTTCCTTCATATATTCGTGACTCTGCAGATCTCCTCCAGAAAGTCAGTGGCATCAGCATTGATGACGATATGCTACTAGTTACGATTGATGTTGAATCTCTCTATACTAGTATTAGGCATGCTGATGGCATCAGGGCCACAAAATTCTTTTTGTCTACGACCAATCTGGAAAAACCCATGTGTGATTTCCTTGTTGAGTTGCTTGAATACACATTGACGCACAACTTTTTTACCTTCAATGGTAACTTTTACTTACAGCTCCAGGGAACGGCGATGGGGGCAGCCTGTGCGCCCTCATATGCCAATTTGTTTCTTGGACTGTGGGAAAGGGACCTTTTTACAGATGGCCGGGATGATTCAATGGACCGGGTCCTGTTTTGGGCACGGTACATTGATGACATCTTGGTCATCTGGAAGGGCACCCACTCTGAATTAGACAAATTCATGCTGGATCTTAACAACAATCAGATCAATCTTAAATTTACATATAAATCAAACAGCCAGCACATTGATTTTTTGGACATCCAATTAACCAAGGATTTGGATGGTTTTTTTGCAGAGTGACGTATTTCGAAAAGAGACTTCCGTTAATTCTCTACTGCACTTTTCATCCTCTCATCCACCACAGACCCTACAGGCAATCCCTATTGGGCAATTTTTGAGGATAAGGAGGATATGTTCCTCTGATATTATATTCGAGGAACAAGCCAAGGATCTAAAAAACCGCTTCATTGAACGAGGCTACAGCATGCGGTCCATTAAGAAAGCACACCATAGAGCCAAACATGCCAATAGAGATGATCTCCTATTCACCAAAAGGAAAAAAGATACACAGACCAAGGTGAGGTTTATAACCAACTATCACTCGTGGTGGCCACAAATGAAGGAAATTGTTAAAAGGTTTTGGCCAATCCTGCTCACGGACCCAATTCTTACTAATTATGTGACTAGGTATCCCAGTATAACAGCAAGACGTGGGAAAAATTTAAAAGATCACCTAGTGGAGTCACTATGACCCGATGATGAGAAAATATCCCTTTGGGACAAAAGGAGCTAAATGGGGATGTTCCCCTTGTGGGCATTGTGTGGCATGTCCTAACGTAGAGAGTACAACAACTTTCCTTAATGTTACAGGCACGAAAACGTATACTATAACGCATGCGATAACTTGCACTACTAAAGCAGTAGTATATTATGCAACGTGCCCATGCCCTAAAGTGTATGTCGGTCTTACCTCAAGGGAACTAAAAGTGCGGGTGAGAGAGCACATGTCTGACATCAGACGAGCAGCAAGTGAGGAAGTCGTGGAAACTCTAAAACCTATACCGCGCCATTTTAAAACATACCACTCCTGTGATCCAACAAAGCTAAAGGTGAGAGGCATTGATCACATTGTTGCAAGCATGAGAGGGGGGAATATCAAACAAAAATTGGCACAATGCGAAGCACGCTGGATTTGGACCCTTGGGTCAATGCAGCCTCTGGGTCTTAATGAATCTCTTAATTTCGCTCCATTTCTCTGAACCACTGACTCTCTGCGGGTCTAGTTTTTAATTATGTTCTTATTATATCGTTTAACATAGCTTCTTTTAGTTGCTATTTTTATATACATATATAGTCATTACCTTGTTAACTACCCTCCTTTGGGATTTTTCTCATGTTTTGAAGGCATTTAGAAATACAGTTATCTGTCGGAGACGTATACATCGTGGTTACTGGAGGTCATGGATTCTTGGAGATGAAGATATTAATATATACGCGTTTGACTCATTTTGTTAATGGGTGGGGAGGGTTATTGTATATGTGCAGTTCTTTAATTGGTCTTTAGTGTTACCACATTGATGTATACACATGTATATATATGTGTGTATTGAATGGATCTAATATATTGTAGTGTATTGTATGTATGTATTCTTTAGTGTTATGTGTATGTGTGTATGATTACGGATATTAGTCCGCACTGGTCCATATTATATTACATGCACAATGATTTTCTAATATATAGATGCTTTGATATTTTTGTACCGATTTATACTAATTAATATGTATTTTTGTATTCTTTGTATATATATATATATATATTTATTTATGTATGTCTGTGCATGTATATATTTATTTATTAGTGATATATTCATATTCACGGATATTTCTTTCCCTATGCATTTATATGTACACATAGTATATATTTTATTAGTATATTATATTTCTTTGTGATGTCCAATATATATATATCTTTGTGTCCTGCCTGTATATTTTGTATTTATATGTGTATGTATATATATATATTCATATTTTTATTTTTATTTATTTAGGATGTATATATAAATGAGTATTGGTGAACATGCACCTGCATTGATATAAAATCTGTGTATACATTATTTTCTTACTTTATTTATATAACTGTATAATGTATTGTATATATATATTTATTCTTTACATACACATATGTAACAACTTCATATTTTCTTTATTTTGTTCACATATAATATTCAACATGTCTCTTATATTTTCACCAACATATTCATTCACTCACTATTTACACCGTTATGAATTTATTGCCTCACTCATGTATATAGCTGTAGAACACATTGTATATTGTTTATATATATACATATATAACACTTTTTCATTTTTCAACACATTTTCTCACACCCTCATTTATTTATTTATTTATTCACTTTTTCTTCGGTCCCTTTCTTTATTTAAATTTTACATTTTTGAGTTATCATGGACCGTCTTTCATGTCACATTGCATACATTTGTGCTTCTCTTCTTCTTTTCACATCTTTCCCCTTTTTTCTTCGTTGTCTCTCTTTCCTTTGTGCCTTTGTCTCCGCTTTTTCTTCTTTTTGCCTACTTACCTGCATATAGGTCATATTTGCATCCCCTAGCAACAACTAACGTTTCCAAGTCTTTTAAATGTACTCACATATTCCTATCGTTAATGCTATCAGTATTTCTAGTTTACATCTCCCCTCTGAGTAGTATCTGGGTGGCAGAGGTGTGCGCTGGCGGGGGGTGGGGGAGTGGCTCACTCACTCTCGGCCGAGTCTCCAATCCTGGTTGGACGTGGGCGGCGCTGCCAGACAGCGTCCGCGCACTTCCGCCTGGATGACGCGGTAGCGGAAGTGGGGAGTAGCCATCTTGCTACCCCCGGCCTGTCGCCGAGGACCTCTGATATCACCCACACTGACACCAATTACGGCCTAATTATACCTGTATTTAAGGGAGGGTCCCGCCGGGAAGACGCCACCCCCGGACGAAGGCATCAGCCGAAACGCGCGTCGTGACTGGCGTCTCCCCCATGTTGGTCATATGAATCCGGGTACGTAATACTACACTCCTGTTCTTGTGTCTGGCTATATTTGTTTGGTACTAGGATCTAGATTATCTATTTTTCACCTGTATTTGCCTCATTATACTACTGTGTGCTACCAATCATACTTACGGTTTACATGTTTCAGCACCAGTGTATGGTGTATCTTAGATGTGAATTACTCCATTCATGGTTACTTTTACCACATCTTTACTTACACTGTTCATAACTCCTACATACCAGGCAATGGTGGTTCCAACTTAAAATCTAAAACTTGTTTCCTATACCATTTATTTATGTGTTGTTACATATAGCCACATGCATTTAAGACTGTTTTTTAACAACAGTATTTAATCCCGGATCCTTGCTATTGATTTTTTACATTATGTTATATCATTAATATATGTACACCACATGGGCTGACGCCAACTTTACACTGTATGACTCATGTTTTAATTGTCTTGTTTTTGTGTTTCCGCTAATAAAGAAGTTTTTTCTATCATATATTATCTTGAGCGTACTTGACCTCTTTTCTCTATAGGTTTCTTACTAACTGTGTTAGAAGGCTAATGGATGATTAGAAAACACTTGAAAACCCTTGTGCAATTATCTTAGCACCGCTGTAAACAGTTTTGCTGTTTAGAGGAGCTATAAAACTGACCTTCCTTTGAGCTAGTTGAGAATCTGGAGCATTACATTTGTGGGTTCGATTAAACCCTCAAAATGGCTAGAAAAAGAGAGCTTTCATGTGAAACTCGACAGTCTATTCTTGTTCTTAGAAATGAAGGCTATTCCATGCGAGAAATTGCCAAGAAACTGAAGATTTCCTACAACGGTGTGTACTACTCCCTTCAGAGGACAGCACACACACAGGTTCTAACCA